>NC_056745.1:1038037218-1038272218 GCF_019279795.1 Protopterus annectens | reverse complement strand
CAACTGCAGTCATAAAGTACAGTTTTGTACCTACCATAAATGTAGATGTCCGATAGGTATGCATCTGCAGTCCTAACATATGGGTTGTCCTGCCTCAGGCAGCCCTTCGGTCGGCCGGATTCCAAAGTCTGGGTCTGGCCTCGGCTGATGTCGCACTTCACCCGACGTCATAGCTGCTGTTTATTGGGTATAAAGGCATCAGCCGACGCCATTTTCCTCAGTGTTTCTTGCCCCAGATGCCAGGTGCCCTCTGGTAAGGCTAAATTTGGATAAATGCAAACAATTCCAAACAGTAGAGAGCAAACAATATAAAGTATATAAATATATACATATATACAAACAAATACACCATAATAGATTCCCCCAGCTAGCTAAAGAGGGGTAAATACCCTAGGAATACCACAGAGGGGAAGGAGGGTGGGTAATCCTGACTGCAGATGCATACCTATCGGACATCTACATTTATGGTAGGTACAAAACTGTACTATGTCCTTCAAGGATACATCTGCAGTCCTAACATATGGGTAGAATACCATAGCCAAACTGGGGGAGGAGGCACTAAGATAAAGATGGTGTAGTTAAGATCCCTTGCAAAACAGCAGTTGCAAAACCTGCTCGGGATCTAGAGTATAAGGGAAGATTGTAATGCTTGGCAAATGTATGCACGGAGCTCCAAGTAGCAGCTTCTAAAATGTCTTTGGTAGCCACTCCTCGTAGGAAAGCTGTAGTGGTGGCTGTAGCTCTTGTGGAATGAGGTCTGATATTATCAGGAGTTGTCTTTCCATGAAAAGAGTAGCAAAATCGAATGCAATTTCCTATCCATTTTGAGATTGTCTGTTTTGAAATTGCTTTTCCTTGCATTCCTGTTGCATATGCTACCAGAAGCTGGTCAGTTTTTCTGCTGTTCTTAGTTCTGTCCAGATAGTAGCGTAATTGTCTGTGCACATCCAAGGTATGTAGCAGTCTTTCCCCCCTGTTCTGTGGGTTGGGGAAGAATGTAGGTAAATGAATCGCTTGGTTCAATGATACTCTGGAGACCACTTTTGGCATAAAGGTAGGGTTAGTTCTCAGAGAGACTCCTGATGGAAGATAAGGAAGGGTTGTACTGCCATTAATGCCTGTACCTCAGATACCCTTCTTGCTGAAGTAATTGCTAGCAGGAAAGCAGTTTTCCAGGACAAGAATTGTAATTCTGCTGTTGCTGCTGGTTCAAAAGGGGGAAGTGTTAACTTTTCCAGCACAAAGTTGAGATCCCATGTAGGTAAAGGTGGTTTCCTTGGAGGCTTTACATTTTTGATTCCTCTCAAGAACTGCCTGAGTAGAGGATGAGAGAAGACAGGAGGATCCATGTTGTATTCTGCTGAAATTGCTGATGCATGAATCTTAATGGAGGAGTAAGACAGGCCATTGTGGAACAGCTCTGCTAAATATTCCAGGATGTGTGCTATGTTTGCCAATGAGACATTTTCTCCCTTTGCTGCACTCCAAATGAGGTATCTTTTCCACTTGGCTGAATAAGTCTTCCTTGTGGAGGGTTTGCGTGCCTCTAGGATAATGTCCTTAACCCTCTGAGATAAACCTGGGTTATTTTGTTTTATGCAATATTCCAAGCAGCTAGCTGCAGTGTTTTCAAGTTTGGATGTAGGATCTTGTAGTTGTCCTGTGTTAGTAGTAAGGGACATAGAGGTAGATGCCATATGTGTGTCCGAGACATGCTTCTCAGTACCGGGTACCAATGTTGCCTCGGCCAGTCTGGAGCTATCAGAATTACCCTTGGCTGATCCTCTCTGATCTTCAGTAGAACTTTGTACATCAAGGGAAGAGGTGGAAATGCATATGCTGTCAGGTTTTTCCAGCTGAAGGAAAGGGAATCCACCCTCCAAGCAAGTGGGTGGTATGTTCTTGTGCAGAATTTCTTCAATTGGTGATTGTGTGGGGAGGCAAACAGGTCTATCTGTGGTAGTCCCCATTTCTTTGTTATGGCTTTGAAGATATCTGGATGCAGCATCCATTCGTGAGCATCCGTGGTAGTTCTGCTTAAAGTGTTTGCTAGAGAATTTTCTTTTCCTGGTACAAATCTGGCCTGAAGTTGAATGTTGAGGTTCAGGGCCACATTCCACAGGTCCATTGCCATCCGGCATAGAGGATATGAATGTGTACCTCCCTGTTTGTTGATGTACCACATGACTGTGGTATTGTCCGTCCTTATCAGCAGATGACCCTGTTGGAGTGGTCTGAATGCCTGGATCGCATGTTTCACTGCCAGCATCTCCTTTAGATTTATGTGTAGATTCCGCTGGTCTTGGGTCCATAGGCCTTGTATGCACTTGTCCACCATGTGTGCCCCCCATCCTAGGTCTGAGGCGTCCGTGGTGATGGTCTGGCTTGGCTGTGGTTTGTGGAAAGGCAAGCCTCTGTTCAACTGACAGGCCTGAGCCCACCACAAGAATTCTTGCTTCAGGCAGGGAATTATTGGAATCTGGGCTTCTAGACTGTGCTTGTGTTGAGACCATACATTCCTTAGATACCATTGTAGCTTTCTCATATGTAGCCTGGCATGTGGAACCAATATTATGCAGGATGCCATGTAACCCAGGGCTTGCAGGACTTTCCTTGCAGTAAGCTGAGTTTGTGTTGTTAATGTCATGAAGTAGGCTGGTAGTTGCTTTTGTTTTTCTTCTGTGAGAAAAGCCATCTGAGTTGATGTGTCTAATTCTGCACCCAAGAATGTTATCCTTTGGGATGGTTCTAGTCTTGACTTTTGCATGTTGACTGTGTATCCCAAGGCTTGCAACAGTTGTATGACATTTTCCAAATCTTTTGTTAACTTTGCCTTGTTGTCCGCTTGCAATAGGCAGTCGTCCAGGTATTGGTAAATCTGAATTCCCTGAAGTCTGCAATGTGCAATTACTGATGCCAGGCATTTCGTGAATACTCTGGGCGCAGTAGATAAGCCAAAAGGCAATGCTGAGAATTGATAATGCTCTGATCCTGCAAGAAATCTGAGGTGTCTTCTGCAATCTGGTCATATAGGGACGTGCAGGTATGCCTCCTTGAGATATAGAGTCACCAGCCAAGACTCCTTGCCCAACATGGGAAGAAGTTGCTGGAGGGTCAGCATTTTGAATTTTGGAACAATGAGGTATGTGTTCAGTGCGGACAAATCTAGAATAGGTCTCCATTGATTTTCTTTTCTTGGTACAAGGAAAAGCCTGGAGTAAAATCCTTGGCCTTGTTCCATAGGTGGCACCTCTTCTATAGCTCTCATCCTTAGTAAGTTGTTGATTTGTCTTAGAGCGTCTGTTTTTTGGCTTGGTGTCAGGTTTGGCATTCCTCTCTTTTTTGGTAGAGTATGGAAGTGAAACCTGTAGCCCTTGTCTATTGTTTGTAAAGGCCATTTGTCTCCTGTAATGTAATGCCAGTTGTTGGAGAATAAGGCTAGTTTTCCGCCCAAGGGTGCTTCCAGTTGTTCCCTGGTAGGCGGAACTAGGGTCAAGTCATTGTGTCTGCCCTGTAGAAGTGGTTGTAGTTGATTCTGTGGCTGTACTTCTCTGGTTGGTAGGTTGCCACTGACGTCCCCTGTAGGCACCCCTAGATTGACCTCTGCCTCTTGGGTGTCTATTTCTGCCTCTCTGCGCTCTGGAGTTGTCTGGAAAGGCCCAATTCTTCGTAGGCCAATTTCTGCTAAACCTCGGAGGTTGGACCTGTAAGAAATCCTTGACTGTTTGGACAGATTTCGCTTTTTCTTCCACCTTTTTTAGAACCTCCTGTGCAGGGGAGCCAAACAAACTTTGTTTCTCCATGGGAGCATCTAGGAGTTTTGACTTAACATGGTCTGGTAAGGATTGTTCTTTTAACCAGGCATGTCTTCGAATCACTGTTCCAGTCACCGCTGATCTAAAGGAAGCCTCCAGTGCATCATAGCCACATTTTAAGAAATGGTTACTGACCTGCTGAGAGTTATGTACCAAATCCTGAAGGGACTTATGGTCTGAAGGTTCAGGAGAAGATAGCTTTTTATTTAGCTGGTCTAACAAAAATTCCTGGTACTGAATCATGTGAAATTGACAGTTCAAGGCCCTGGCCGAAAGAGTAGCAGAAGTATAAACCTTTTTACCCCATCCCTCTAATGCTCTAGATTCCCTTTCAGAGGGAAGAGGGTTTTTGGCAGAGGCAGCTGCCACATCTTTAGGGCCCTGTGAAATGGTTTCAGGGTCTGCAACAGGAGCCTTATACAAATGGTAGTGTGTGTCCGGGACCCTGTAATATCTATCTGGCTTGGCAGGGGCCGGAGGAAGAGAATCAGGAGCAGTACAGGCATCATTATATGCATCATCAACAACTGTAAGTACTGGCGGAATGGCTAAAGGCCTATGCTGTGGTAAGTGTAAAAAAGTCCTTAGCCTTTTCCTTGAATCTGAAAAATCCTGGCCCTGCCATTGGAAGTGTTCCCTCATAGCATGCAAGGTTTCCCCAAAGGAAAATTCTTCAGGAGGAGAAGCAGAAGGAATGGAGTCTTCTGCATCAGAATCCTCATAAGGAGAATATGGGCCTTCGTGAGGGTCTGAAAGGTCTGAGTCATCCGAGGAATAATCTGTAGATACAGGTTCCGGGGGTTCAGTCCTAGGCCTCTTGTCTGGAGGGGGCTGAGAGGCCCTGTCTGGGTGATGTTGGGATCCTCTGATCAAAGAAATGAGATCCTCAGCCAGGCTGAGTATTTGGGAACTAGAGGTAGGCCTATGTGAAGGTGTTTTGGCAGGCAAGGCCTTAGAAGATTTAGCTGCCTTAGCCCTGGCAAAAGCCTTGATAGACATGGAAGCAGGGGGTCTAGCAGCCCCACGTGCAGGGGTAGTTATGTCTAAAGGAATAGTGTCTGATAAATCCTGGGTGGCTGCTTCTGTAGCAGTAAATTCAGTAGCAGATTCAGCCATGCTCTGTGAGGCCTCGGCTATCGGAAGCATGCTTTCGGCCGAAGGAAGAACCGTGGGCTCGGTTTCAGCCGAAACCGAGACATTCGCGGTTGGCCTAACCGTGGTTTCAGCCGAAACCGCGGGCCGCGAGTGTCGGTCCTTTTCCTTGAGTTTTTTAGCTAATTGAGTAGTCGGAGTCTCCGACGGCATTTTGTATGCAAAAGCGGGACCAAAAAACTCCTCTGCAAACTCCGACCGACGTCTAAGTGTCCATCGGTTGAAGGAAGCACAGGCTAGACAAGCTGATACGTCGTGGTCTGGGCCTAAGCAAGGAAGGCAGTAAGAGTGGAAATCCTTATGAGGTATTTGTTTCCCACAAGTTAAACAATTATTTACTTTGTCTGACATCGGCTGAGGCAAGAAAGAGTCCCCAACGGGGTACTTAGCTTTTTAGATGTCTTCGGTAGTAGAAATCTCTGGATCTGACCGACCGGCAATTGCAAACAGCTTCTGCTTCGGGCACCGCGCATCAAGAAAGACTGAGGAAAATGGCGTCGGCTGATGCCTTTATACCCAATAAACAGCAGCTATGACGTCGGGTGAAGTGTGACATCAGCCGAGGCCAGACCCAGACTTTGGAATCCGGCCGACCGAAGGGCTGCCTGAGGCAGGACAACCCATATGTTAGGACTGCAGATGCATCCTTGAAGGACATCATATGGGTTGTCCTGCCTCAGGCAGCCCTCAGTTGGCCAAATTCCAAAGTCTGGGTCCGGCATCGGCTGGTGTCGCCTCCTCTCCGACGTCACAATGGCTGGAGTATAAAGGCATCGGCCGACGCCATCTTCTTCAGTGTTTCTTGCCCCAGATGCCAGGTGCCCTCCTAGGAAGGCTACATTTGGTGAATGGATGAAAAATTCCAGACATGCACAACAGTAATAAACAGATACACCATAGGAGATACCCCCAGCTAATAGGAATAGGGGTAGGGACCCATAAAGAAAGTTGCAGAGGGGTAGGAGGGTGGGAAAATCTGACTGCAGTTGCATATCTATCGGACATCTACATTTATGGTAGGTACAAAACTGTACTATGTCCTTCAAGAATGCAACTGCAGTCATAACATATGGGTTGAATACCATAGCCAAGCTGGGGGTGGATGGAACTAAGAGAGGGATGGTGTAGCTAAAATGCCCTGCAGGACTGCCGAAGCAAAGCCTGCTCGGGATCTGGAGTATAAGGGCAGGTTGTAGTGCTTGGTAAATGTATGCATGGAGCTCCATGTAGCAGCCTCTAAAATGTCCTTTGTTGCCACTCCTCTTAGGAAAGCTGTGGATGTGGCTATAGCTCTGGTGGAATGTGGCCTAATATTGGCTGGCACACCTTTTCCATGGAAAGAATAGCAGAATCTGATGCAGTGTCCAATCCATTTTGAAATTGTTTGTTTGGAGATTGCTTTTCCTTGTACTCCAGCAGCATAGGCTACAAACAGTTGGTCAGACTTTCTGGTGGCCTTAGTTCTGTCCAAGTAGTAGCGTAGTTGCCTGTGTATGTCCAAAGTATGCAGCAGTTTTTCCCCCCTATTTTGAGGATTGGGGAAGAAAGTAGGCAGGTGAATAGCTTGATTTAGAGACACCCTGGAAATAACTTTTGGCATGAATGTAGGATTGGTTCTTAAAGAAACTCTGTCCTGATGAAAAATGAGGAAGGGAGGCACTGCCATGAGTGCCTGTATCTCCGAGACTCTTCTTGCAGATGTGACTGCCAATAGAAAGACAGTTTTCCATGATAGAAATTGCATTTCTGAAGTTGCTGCTGGCTTAAAGGAGGAAGAGTTAATTTTTCCAAAACTAAATTGAGGTCTCATGCAGGTACTGGCTGCTTTCTGGGATGTTTGATATTCTTTATCCCTCTTAGGAACTGTCTTAGCAAAGGATGTGAAAACACTGGTGGGTCACAATTGTATTTTGCTGAGATTGCTGAGGCGTGAATCTTTATAGAAGAGTATGAGAGTCCAGTATGAAACATTTCTGCCAAGTATTCTAATATCTGAGGTATACTCAGTAATGTTGTATCCTGACCCTTGTTGGCATTCCAGATGCTGAATCTCTTCCACTTGGCTGAATAGGTTTTTCTGGTGGAAGGTCTGCGTGCTTCCAGTAAGATCTCTTGAACTGTTTTGGAAAGAGAGATAGCTGGAGGAGTCATGGTAACCTCCAGGCTGTCAGATGCAATGTTTTCAGGTTTTGATGGACAGTCCTGTAATTGTGTTGTGTTAGAAGCAGGGGCCATAGGGTCAGGGGCCACGGTCTGGTCCGAGTTATGCTCAACAGCAATGGGTACCAGTGTTGCCTTGGCCAGTCTGGAGCTATCAAAATGCCTGTTGGTTGTTCTGCTTTGATCTTCAATATCACCTTGGTCAGCAGAGGTAGAGGAGGGAATGCATACATTTTTAGGGAATTCCAGCTGAAGGAGAGAGCATCCATTTTCCAGGCTAGAGGATGGTGGGTCCTTGTGCAGAACTTTTCCAGGTGATGATTTAAGTGGGAAGCAAAGAGATCTACATCCGGTCTTCCCCATGTCTTTGTTAGTTGTGAGAAAATGTGAGGATGCAGCATCCATTCGTGTGGATCCAAGAAATTTCTGCTCAGGTTGTCCGCCAGTACATTGTCCTTGCCTGGCACAAACTGGGATTGCAAATGTATCTTCAGACTCAGGGATTTTTCCCAGAGAAGCATTGTTAGTCTGCAGAGGGATAAGAATGAGTGCCTCCTGCTTGGTTATATACCACATGACAGTGCTGTTGTCTGTCCTTATTAGCAAATGTCCTTGTTGTAGTGATTTTTCAAAGTCTCGATTGCATGTATCACTGCCAACATCTCTTTTTGGTTTATGTGCAGATGTCTTTCCTTTGGTGTCCATAGACCTTGAATGCATCTGCCCTCCATGTGCGCCCCCCAGCCATGATCTGAGGTGTCTGTTGTAATCATTTGACCTGCTTGAGGTCTGTTGAAAGACATGCCTTTGTTTAACTGACTTGCTTGAGCCCACCACAAAAATTCCTTTTGCAGACATGGAATAAGTGGGATTACGTCCTCTAGGCTTTGGCTGTGTTGGGACCATAAGCTTTTTAAGTACCATTGCAGCTTTCTCATATGAAGTCTTGCCAAAGGTATCAGAAGAATGCAAGATGCCATGAACCCCAGGGCCTGCAGGATTTTCCTTGCAGTCAGCTGGGAGAGTTTTGCTAGGCCTCTGAAGTACTCTGGTAACTGCTGTTGTTTTTCATCTGTGAGGTAGGCCATTTGAGTTTCTGTGTCCAGTTTGTTCCTAGGAAAATAATCTGTTGGGATGGCAGTAGTCTTGACTTCTGAATGTTGACTGTGTATCCCAAGGCCTGCAGTAGTTGAATGACATAGTCCAAGTTTGCTTTTAAGGTTTATTTGTTGTCTGCTTGTATGAGGCAGTCATCCAGGTAGGGGTATATTTGAATCCCCTGGAGACTGCAGTGTGCCACTACTGATGCCAGGCATTTCGTGAACACTCTGGGCGCAGTAGATAAGCCAAACAGCAATGCTGAGAATTGATAATGCTCTGTCCCTGCAAGAAATCTGAGGTATCTTCTGCAGCTTTGTCTGACTGGGACATGCAGGTATGCCTCCCTGAGGTCCAGAGTGACCAGCCAAGACCCCTTGCCCAGCATGGGAAGGAGTTGCTACAGCGTCAGCATTTTGAACTTTGGCACAATGAGAAAAGTATTTAGAGTTGACAAGTCCAGTATAGGTCTCCATTTGTTTCCTTTTCTTGGAACAAGGAACAGTCTTGAATAAAATCCCTGGCCTTGTTCCTGAGGAGGAACCCTTTCTATTGCTTTTATACTTAACAGCTCTGAAACTTGAGTGAGTGCCTCTGCCCTCTGATGATGTGGCAGGTTTGGCATGCCTTGTCTTATTGGTAAAGTATGGAAGTGGAATCTGTAACCCTTGTCTATTAAATCCAGAATCCAGTTGTCCTTGGTTAAGATATGCCAGTTTTTTGAGAATAAAGATAATTTTCTGCCCAAAGGTGCTTCTCTTTGAGCCTTTGTAGGTGGTATGAAAGTCAAGTCATTGTGATTGTCCTTGTGGTGCAGCTGGGCTGCCTGCCACTTCTTTGATTTGGAGGTTGCCATTGGCGGCCCCTGTAGGATCCTCGGTATTGCCCTCTACCTCGGGCACGCCTGCTTTTTCCCCTTTGAAACTTGTCAGAGCCTGGGAAGGACCAATTCTTTGAAGGCCAGTTTCTGCTGAATCTGGGTGGCTGAACCTGAAGGAAATCCTTGACTGTCTGTACTGACTTAGCTTTTTCCTCAATGGATTTCAACACATCTTGTGCATTAGCACCAAAAAGCTTCTGTTTTTCCAGAGGTGCATCAAGTAACTTTACTTTAACATGGTCAGGCAAAGACTGATCTTTTAACCAAGCATGTCTACGTATCACAGCCCCAGTCATAGCTGCCCTACATGAAGCTTTCAATGCATCATAACCACACTGAAGAAAATGGTTGTTAACCTGCTGAGTGTTATGTATATGTTCCTGCAATGCCTTTCTATCAATAGGCTCAGGAGAGGCTAACGTTTTCTGTAAATCATCCAGTAAAATTCCTGGTACTGAAACATGTGAAAAAGGCAGTTAAGTGACCTCATGGCTAGGGTGGTAGAGGTATAAACTTTTTTACCCCATCTCTCCAGGGACCTAGCTTCCCTGTCCGCTGGCAGTGGACTTTTGGCAGTGGAAGTAGCCACTCCCTTGGGGCCCTGTGAAATAGTTTCTAGATCCACAGAGTAGGCCTTATAGAGATGCTTGTGAGTGTCAGGGACCCTATAATATCTGTCTGGCTTGACAGGAGCAGGGGAGAGAGAATCAGGGTTAGCACTGGAGTCAGAGAAAACATCATCCAAAACATCCATAACTGGAGGAATAGCTAAAGGTCTGTGCTGGGGAAGCTTGAGGAAGGTACGCAGCCTTTTCCTGGAATCAGAGAATTCCTGACCCTGCCATTTAAAATGTTCCCTCATAGAGTGCAGGACTTCTCCAAACGAGAAATCCTCTGGAGGGGAGGCAGAGGGAATTGATTCCTCAGCATCAGAGTCCTCGTAGGCCTGGAAGGATTCTTCTTGGGTATCAGAATCCCCAGAGTCTTCATCTGAAGAGAGGTTGTCAGCCTGCTCACTTCTGGGCCTTTTCTCTGCAGGTGGCTGAGAACCTCTGTCTGGATGAGGCTGAGACCCCCTGATAAGAGAAATAAGATCTGCAGCAACAGACATGATTTGTTTATCAGAAGAAGGGGCCTGAGCAGCAGGTTTAGGATGGGCCTTGGCCTGGCTGGCGGCCTTAGCACGTGCAAAGGCCTTGATGGACATGGATACAGGAGGCCTAGCAGCCCCATGTGCAGGAGTAACCTTGTCTACAGAAATGGTGTCAGGTAGATCCAGAACTTCGGTTTCCGGAGGAAAATCAACAACTGTCACCGGAGAGATCTCTGAGACCGAAGGTCGTGTTAACGCTGTTTCGTCGGCCTGCAGCGGTTGAAATACCGCTTCCGAAGGGACCGAAGCACTAGCGGAGGGTTTAGGAGTTGCATCGGTGGTGGACGCGGGCCGAGGATGTCGGTCCCGGTCCTTTCGTTTTTTGGCAGATTGAGTTGTCGGTTGATCCGATGGCATGATATATGCGAAAGATTCACCGAAAAAGTCTTCGGCAAATTCTGCCCGGCGCCTGAGAGTGCGCTTATTAAAGCAAGCACAGGCAGCACAGGCCGAGACGTCGTGGTCTGGGCACAGGCAAGGAAGGCAGTAAGAATGGAAGTCCTTATGAGGTATTTGTTTACCACAAGACAAACAATTATTAACTTTCTCAATTTGTTCTGACATCGGCTGAGGCAAGAAAAAATGTTCCCCAACGGGGTACTTAGCTTTTAGATGACTTCGGTACTGAAAACACAGGAGCTGACCGACCGGCACTTGCGAACTGCTTCTGCTTCGGGCACCGCGCGGCAAGAAAGACTGAAGAAGATGGCGTCGTCCGATGCCTTTATACTCCAGCCGTTGTGACGTCGGAGAGGAGGCGACACCAGCCGGACCCAGACTTTGGAATGCGGCCGACCGAGGGCTGCCTGAGGCAGGACAACCCATATGTTATGACTGCAGTTGCATTCTTGAAGGACATCTACACACACACACACACATATATACATATATACATATATATATATATATATATATATATATATACATATATACATATATATATAAAACATGGAACAGAATCAATAAGGCAGCAGAGGCAATTCGTCTCTAAAATATTTTAAGAGAAAAAAAAGCAAAAATCTCTCCTATTACTTCTGCTACAGTCCCAATGACATTTCATGTAGTTTCTTTCCCTCTGGATTCTTTCAGATTCTCATCTGATGAGCTATGGACAATGACAAACTCAGATAAAATAATGATGGCATTTGTTTTTCATAAATGTGGAAAAGCAACATTTATAAAAGGAAGAACATATCAACCTGTGACAGGAATGTGATATAAAGGAAGTTGAGCAGGAGAGAGTCAATAAATATTTGGGAAAAGATGAAAGGTCAACAATAAAACAGAGAAAGAGAAAAAAAGCTTAGTGAGGAATGCTTCATCAGTTTAAAGCTAATACTGAAAACAACCTTAGCATCTAGAAATCAAGTTCAAGTTATAAATCAAGTTGTTCTTCCTGTTCTTACAACTTAGATGTGACTGACTGACCTCAACAAGTACTGAATGAGAAGGAAAAGAAAACAAGAAAATACTTCATGTTTACTAAATGATGTATAAAAATCAGTGCAGACCAAGATTATAAATCCCTCACTATGAAGGCGGTACAGGCCTCCTTGAAACTGACGACATGTATACAGATCGGCAACTGGGGAATCTGTAACCTCATCAGATTCTGGACATAGTGAAACTTCAAAAGCTTCAGCAGAAGTAGTCTAAGATGACATCTTTGCGTACTTTAGCAGAAACACTTCAGAAAAAATTGGGAATGGTTATCAAAAATAAGTAGGTAATAATCAGGGAGCAATTGAAAGTGCAAAAACAAAAGAATCTAAAGAAAGTTTACCATTGCTCATGCTGTCTATTTTCAATGTGTGTGTGTGTTCTGTTTTCTTCATCAAATAGTTGTTGGCAGTTTTGCTGTAAAATTAATACAAGTTTTAAATTAAATCCAAATCTGTAACCATCATAAAAGTAAAGAAGAAAATAATATGCACACTGAAAGGTTTGAATAGTGTTTTATGGTAATGACAAAAAAATGGGATACTGGTATGGCTTGGGGGGGGGGGTGCAGTAAGCACAGTCTATTACCCTGCTTTGGAACCCATTTGACCATGATCCAGCGTTGTGTGTGCATGTTTGTGTTATATATGTACGTCAAACACACACACTGTGATGCCATGTACAAATCAGCTTGAAACTTAACTGTGAAGCATGAAACATCGACATGCTGCAACAAACTGAAATCAATGAAAGCCTGAAAAATAGGCCATACATGCAGTTTGTTTTGGTCAGCTGCAAAGACTCGTCAATCTTTTTTATTCATACAGTCTGAAGTTGTACAGAATTGTGAATATAGATGAAGTATTTTACTGCATGATTATAGTTTTTAGGAGTGGGGGGAAAATGGCACTAATGTGAGGTGGGGATACTGACAACAGACCAGCATTTTAAAAGGTATGCAGGGCTGACACTAAATGGCTTCAGCTACCAGTGTAGAACTGTCGCTTCTATTCCATCAAAATGTTAGTCAGGTAAAGTGAAAAGTGTGGTCAATTTAGTTATACAGTACTTTGGCGGGAGGGGGCAGAGAAAATATTTTGAAAGAGAAAAACAATCAAGTCCCCAATGTTGGCCTGAGTTTAAGAAACAAAGCAGGGAATCATGAAGACAGCCATGTTCTAAGATACTATTTCTGAGTTCAAGCTATTCTAGGCTTTCAAAGCAAATCTTGGATCTGTCATACAATCTAGCCAGATGTGGTCAGAATAAATTCAGTGCTGGCTGGGCATCTGCAGTAAGGATTATTCAAGAATGCAGTAGCAATATAATGTCATTAGCTAGCGGATTTCAAGTTATTTACATAAACATTATGCACAGGTGGCAAAAATATTGTAGAATTCAAACTGACAAATTAGAAGAAAATTCCACTTGGAAGCAGTAACTAAATACCATGCATTTAGCATACAATCAGACAGACATTTCAGTGACATGGGGACAAGTATCTGCTCACACTGTTAAGGACCGAGGTTCGATTACAGTGAGAGACTGCCAGAAGTATAAGCACATGCAACAGCTGTGCCACAGCAAAGATGGGATGAAATTGGACACCTGTTTCAGCTGCCAACTTGATGGGGATACCAAACATTTAAAGGAAAGTATCTTAGAGCTTGCAAGGACACTTGTAAGCTGCCAATTTTTTCTGTTATAACTGTGAACGCTTGTAGACAGTATAGGGGTGTGCAATAGGTTTTATGCCAGGGCATCAAATTCCATTGCTGCAGCTCTGTGAAAAAGCAACTTTTGAAAGAACCTGGGTGTTTTACAGGCAAGTGACTAACAAAAGCAAGTGGATCAATCTGCCTCTGCTCACCGCACATGCTAACACCTATACTACAAGCCTCTGAAGAGTCAGCACACTGAAAGAGGGACAAGGCTCATGGACAGAGAATAATTTATAAACGAAAAACAAATCCTTGTGATGTGAATACCCCACATCATCAGTCATCCCGTTCACATACTGCATGCAGAATAAATAAGTAATCAGTGGTCTGTGTGTGGTTTCCAGGTGCTACACATGTCAGGGTCCTGGGAGCAGACAGGTGGAGAGTAAATAAAGGAAATATGAACTGTTGTCTTTAATGTTACATAAATACAGCATGGCACATCTGACATAACCACTATATAATGGCACACAGATCCCAGCTAACCAATCTAATTCTCTGGAGTTATTGGCACAACAGTATTAACATGGAATTGAAGAATGCAGGTATTAATAAAGGATGAGAGAATGGATATGGATGGGAGAATGGATATGTGTTCCAGGGTCCACAGCAAGAAAGCAAACCATGAGATAAAGAAAATATAAAACAAAATCCACAATGTTGAGTTTCAGCAGATGGAGAAAAAAATAATTTTTGCAGAGGGGCATCCCCTCACTCTCTAAATACACTAAATCTAAGACTGCACAACCCTTGGATAAGGGAAATGTTCTTTGACGTGACAGTTCTACAATCTTATTACTAAGATTTCATATCCTTTAATTTAAGTTGGTGTGAACAAAGCCTAACTAACCAATATCATTTTGATGTACACAGACCCAATTATACTTCAACATATTATTTTGATCCCCCTCCAAAACGTTTAATAGGGGAAAACTGCATTATTCGTGAAGAAAATATTTTCTCATGTTTGATATGGAGTATCTCCTTTACCTTTAAAGTGTGTACCCTTGCTTTTGCATATTTCATTGTTTGGGTCATATTACTACTGAAACGCACACACACACACTAGATATCAAGTACCTAGTTATCTGACTTTCTCAGAGTCAAACAGTCCACAAATGAAAGCTGATGGAATCACAAAGCTGCATTTCGCCTGGACTCGAATGGTTCCCTAAGATTCTTGAAAATGTCTGCTGTAGCCCTGTTCACCTCTTTCCTTCACAGATCTATGTATTAAGCTCCTTTAGCCTCTTTTCAAATAATTGTTTCATTCAGTGCCAGCAACACTTTGTCTACTTAGGACTGCACGCAGTCAATCTTGTCAATTGTCTTTGAATCACAGTTCCAACAGTACTGCAATCAAGCATCACCAGCTGCTTCCAGAGACAAACACTTCCTCTGTCCTGCAAGTAATGCTACTTTGTGAGTTCACCAGTACGTCAATCCACCGAGCATGCTCAATGTCTTTTCACATAAAACACCCACTCTTTGGTGCTGAGATATGACTTCTGACAGTTTCATTCCTTTTCCTTTTTTTGTAATAGCCTAGTTTACCTACCTATGAACTATAAACCTATCGGCCCTAGGGCCTATACAAGCCCAGCCAAAAAGGCATCCTGGCTTTTGCCACCCAAGAAAATTATTTTCAAGTGCCACTGCTGAGCAAAGCCACATAAGTGATCCCCGGGGTGAATTTCCTATTTCCCATACAATCAAGATTTTTCTTGAAGAGCGCTAGTGAGGAGCTTTGTTTGATATAGATAGGTAGTTTATTCCAGAGTATGGGAAGTCTCTGGGACAGGAATCGATCCCTCCAGCATGTTCTGTTTATTGTGGTGACGAGGTTTAGGTCCCTAGAGCGTGTAGCTCGGAGGGATTGGATTTCTTTAAGTGGAGCATGTCCAACAGCTCTGGGTTTGACATAGCTTTGTATGTTAGGCAGAGATCACCCCTGAGTAGGCGATATGCGTCAGAGTAAAGCTGGAGTTTTTTGAGACTGTTTGCGTAGGGCATCTGTTTGAGGCCAGTAATCCTCTTTGTGAGGTACTTCTGCAGTCTTTCCAGTTGTTTTAGATGTCTTGTGAGGTACATACCAAAAGGGGCATTGCACTCTATAATGGGTGTGATGAGTAGAGGGGAACAATGACCTCTTTTTTTCTGGATGAGAAACTTTTGTGATGAGGTGTGCCACGTAGAAGGATTTCCTGACTACTGTGGCGAGGTGATTATCAAAGGAGAGACTACTGTCCACCTGTGTCCCAAGGTCTCATCACACTTTCAGTGTTAAGTATACTACCGCCTATGTTGTAGTTCATTGGTACAGAGTTTTTACCAAAGGGGATGACAATGCACTTTTTAGCACTGAGCTTGAGGCCATGGCTTTGACACCAGGCATCTGTCTCAGTGAGGCCCTTTTGTAGGATGTCCACATCGTTAGGAGTTTCGATTATGGCTCCTAGTTTGCAGTCATCTGCGAACTTCGTTAGCCAAAGACATTCTGTGTTAGCTGTACTTCTGGGAAGTAGGTACCAAACAGGAGAGGATCCAGGACTGAAACCTGTGGTACTCCACTTGTCATTGGTCTGAAGTCGGATTTTGGAGTCTGCTACTTTCACAGTGTGGAGTCTGTCAGTGAGCCAGTTGGCAACTCATCTTGTGACACAGGGCTTTATACCTAGTTTAATGAGTTTATCTATAATTCCAGAGTGGGGGATGGTGTCGAAAGCCTTGGCAAGATCTAGATAGGCTGTGTGAACCACTGATACCAATATCCACCAATGCTCCAAAACATAGATTAAAATGTTGAATACTACAGCCTTTTAACAAACCACCTGCTACAACCTAAACTATTGCAGCGGCTTATTAGAAAATTCAAAGGGTTGAAAAATAATTTGGAAAGACTTCAAGAATTGTCATTATTTTCTATCTTATAGGTTACTTACAGGTGACTTCTGTCTAGTCTAAAAGGAAATGCCTGACACAGAACTATAACCAAATATTTGTGACAGATGCTTAAGTAATGCCTTCCCAGATTAGGGAATAAACTGCTCCTTACTATCAGAAGAAGTTATTGAGTAACTTTCTTCAAAAATAATGCAGACACATAAATGAGAAGTAGAAAGTATCAGCATACGGTTCCAATAGTAAACAATTCTTGAAGGGCAGTAGGCCATAAGCTTGACAACTGAACCTAGGATCCTTCCAAATCTAGACTTTCTCTCCAAGATTACCCCAAGATTATGTTTCCTCAGGGCAATGAATTGAATCTCTGCACACACCTCTCTCAACCTCTCAGCTCAAGAAATCTGGACAAAGCCAGAAATAATGGGGGCCAAAGGCTCAAAAATAGGGACAGATTTTAAATATTGTTTCTATTCCTATAAACTTTTAAAGTTGCTAGAATCACAGGTTTTTAATTATTATGGATTTTCTGTAGGATATGAAGTCTGAAACTCAAATGTCTCTCATTATTTAGTGACTTCAATTCTCAATGATTTGCCAGAAAGCCATAAATTGTATGAGAAACAGACCAAATACACGAGACAAAAATTTGGACATTCTGCAAAACTCTGGACAGTTGAGACATGTCTTTGCTCAAAGAACCCAGGATGCCATAATATGCATCATTTCTCCAGCCTTATATTGTCTTTTTCAAATTCTCTCTCACCTATTATGTTAACACTTGTGCATCTTTTTGTTGTATACAAAGACATGCTTCCTTAGAAATGCTTGGCAATAGTAACACTTACACTATTATAAATCAGCAGGTAAATGCTGGCAAATGTATAATTCTGCTCTATAAAATTAGCACTTTGTGAGCAGATGTGTTGACAAGTTTTAACAGTGCCCCAAGCCAATCAAAGCTGGAAAATTAGCCAAGTGCCATGAGATTTCTGTACACTGCTAAGGGAAGTGGGTGCTCTTGAGCTATTACAGACAGGCGCGAGAGCAAGGAGAAATAAACAAATACATGACTCTCTGCTCATAGTGGGCAAGAAGCCAAGCTCACACAATAGTTTCATTAACCTACTGGCCTTAATTCAACAAAACATTAAAAAAGAAACAAAAATAAAAATTCACATTATTATAAACAGCATGGAATAGTAAGTACATAGAACTCAAACTCTCCTGCTTCAAGTGTTACCCGATGTACAGAAATTGAATCTTTCCCTGTATTTGGAAAAGTAAGTTACACAAAATAGAATGCATTCAATATCACGTCCAAAAACACATACAAATGTGAGATAGACATGGTTTATAACTATAAAGAAAGTAGAGAGAGAAACTTAAGTGTAATGGTTAATATAATACTGAGAACCATCAGACTAATGTCCTAATGTAATAAACATTGCATACATACAAATAGGTAATTTCAAAGCGTTACTTTAAGGAGGGCACACATATGGAATCAAAATATAGCAGAGAGGCAGAATATATAAAGGAAGTTAATTTGGCCTCTAATCATTATTACTCTAATATACATCTTATACATGTTTCTTTATTTCAACAGTTTTGCATGAAAAATATTCCCATTCCCAAGCAATAATTGACCACTTTGTGAAAACTGCAAGGATACTAGCTTACAAGATCACCTTAAAAATGTGTAGAGAGAGAGAGACCAACCAATTCATATCAAATGGTCAGAATTCTAGCATTCATCTAACAGCATCATAAATCCTTTTCACAAATTGTTTAAAATCTCACACATGCACAGTCTTGTGTGTGTGTATATATATATATATATATATATATATATATATATACATAATATACACACACACACACAAACAGAAACAGACACACAAAGACACTTTCTTACTACAACTAAAGCCATTGCTTACTTAATTACATGTCAGTTATGCATTTCAGTTTACGGTGAACTGAAATGTCATGATGTAATCCCTCATATATTTGAGAAATATCAAAATAAAAATCCTTGTGTCAATTATGTGTTTTGGTTTACAGTCAACTGAAATGTCATGATGTAATCCCTCATATATTTGAGAAATATGAAAATAAAAATCCTTGTAAACTTTTATTAAGCAATGGCTCAAATAAATTTACTGTTGCTCTCAGTGTTGCCACTGTAGGGATAGTACTAGAATGTGTCCATAAGGTGTCAAAACCATGGCCTCAAGCTAAATGCCAAAAAGTGCATAGTCATCCCCTTAGGAAAAAACAAAGTACCCACAAACTACCACATAGGTGGTAGCCCCCTAAATACAGAAGACGTAATAAGGGATCTGGGGACCCAAGTAGATAGTAACCTCTCCTTTGATAATCACATTGCCAAAGTGGTTAGAAAATCCTTCTATGTGGTCCACCTAAACACAAAAGGGTTTGCAACCTGATCGAAAGATGTCATTGGGCCCCTCTACGCATCACTCATCAGACCCATCATAGAGTACAATGCCCCATTTGGGATGTACCTTACAAGACACCTGCAACAACTGGAAAGACCACAGAAGTACCTCACCAAGAGGATCACTGGCCTCAAGCAGATGCCCTATGCAGCTCGACTGAATAAACTCCAACTGTACTCGGCTGCATACCGCCTACTCAGAGGTGATCACAGCCTGACGTACAAGGCCATGTCCAACCCAGAATTGATGGACATGCTCCACCTAAAGAAAACCATATCCCCTCAAGCCACACGCTCCATTGATCTAAACCTCACCACAACAATAAATAGGACGTACTGGACTTCCCATGCTCTGGAACAAGATTCCAATCTACATTAGGCAGAGCTCCTCGCTAACCCTCTTCAAGAGAAACCTTGACGAGTGGATGGGAAACAAAGTTTACCCCGGGAATCACTTCAATGGCTCTACTGGACAGAGGTGCAGGGAACTAATCTAAGGGGGCAGCGAAAGCCAACACATTCCGGCTAGGCTTATAAATGCCTTCGGGCAGATAGCCTAGTACCTACCTATGAACCTATAAAGATAAGGTTTTAAGGCAATCTGTACAGGACAATGTACCCTGGATTCTCCTGGCAAGGGACCTTTGTGGGCATTCAAACTATTGCATATGTCAAGTACATGCCGAATGGGACATTATTTTATTTTAGTTTACATTTGTTAACCGGGAAAGTCATGACTTGGAACACAGTCAATTTTCAGTGGAGGCCTGGGAAGAAACGCTCCAGACGCATGTCTTTGAACATGGGAGGAAACTGGAGCATCTGGAGGAAATCCACATGAATGCAGGGAGGACATGCAGACTCTGCACAGAAAGCACTCCAGCTGAGAATCGAACCGGAGAACCTCTTGCTGTAAGGCAACAATGCTACCGCTGCACCACTGCGCAGTCCTGACACTGACATTATGCTCAATGATGGGTCTGATAAGGATTGAATAAAGTGGCACTATGACTTTCTTGGACTTGGATGCCATGCCATTACTTATACGTTGAATGACATAGAATGATTTCCCCTACTACCTTGGCTACATCTTGATCAAAGGCATTATTATGGTCTACATATGTTCCGAGCTCTCTGACTACTGGGTCAACTCTTATGGGGTTGTCTTATTGGAGTAATTAGCCTGGGTGGCAGCTTTCCCTAAAGCCATTGTAATACATTTCTTGACGTTGAGTTATTGGAGTAATTAGCCTGGGTGGCAGCTTTCCCTAAAGCCACTGTAATACATTTCTTGACGTTGAGTTTTAGTCAATGACTTTGACACCAATCATTTGTCTGTGTTACACCCTCTTGTAAGATGTGTGTGTCATGAGGGAAGTTTATGACAGCTCCCAATTTGCAGTCATCTGCAAACCTGGTTAGACAAAGGCTCCTGACATTAGCATTAACCTCCAAGAAGTAGATGTCAAATAGGAATGGTCCTAGCATGCAAAAGTACAGTTTTGTACCTACCATAAATGTAGATGTCCGATAGACATGCAACTGCAGTCATAACATGTGGGTTGTCCTGCCTCAGGCAGCCCTCGGTCGGCCGGATTCCAAAGTTTGGGTCCGACGTCGGCTGATGTCGCATTTCTCTCCGACGTCAGAGCGGCTGGAGTATATAAGCATCAGCCGACGCCAATTTCTTCAGTGTTTCTTGCCCCAGATGCCAGGTGCCCTCCAAGGAAGGCTGTAATCAAATTGGAAGACAAAAACAGGATTCCAAACAAATACATGAGCAATAAAACAAATACACCATAACAGATATCCCCAGCTAAGAGTGAGGGGGATAGGAGTGGACCCTAAGCATAGAGGGGTATGGAGGGAGGGAAAACCCGACTGCAGTTGCATGTCTATCGGACATCTACATTTATGGTAGGTACAAAACTGTACTATGTCCTTCAAGAATGCAACTGCAGTCATAACATGTGGGTAGAATACCATAGCTTAGCTGGGGGAGGAGGTATGCTCTAGGAAAGAGATGGTGTGGCAATCAAACCCTGCAGGACTGCGAAGCAAAGCCTGCTCTGGATCTGGAATATAGGGGGAGATTGTAGTGTTTTGAGAATGTATGCACGGAGCTCCATGTAGCAGCTTCTAGAATGACCTTTGTAGGCATCCCTCTTAAAAATGCTGTAGAGGTGGCTGTAGCTCTGGTGGAATGTGGTCTGACATAGGCTGGAACAGTCTTTCCATGAAAGGAATAAAAGAATCTGATGCAATGTCCAATCCATTTAGAAATAGTCTGTTTTGAAATTGCTTTTCCTTGGACTGCAGGGGCGTAAGCTACAAAAAGCTGTTCAGACTTCCTACTGGCCTTGGTTCTGTCCAGGTAGTATCGGTTGTCTATGAATGTCCAAGGTATGTAAAAGCCTTTCCCCTTATTCTCAGGATTGGGGAAGAAAGCAGGCAGATGAATGGCTTGATTTAGAGAAACCCTAGATACCACCTTTGGCATAAAGGTAGGGTTGGTCCTTAATGAAACCCTGTCTCTGTGGAAAATAATAAAGGGTGGTATTGCCATTAGGGCCTGTAGCCCTTCTTGCTGAGGTAATTGCCAACAGGAAGGCTGTTTTCCATGAGAGAAATTGCAAGTCAACTGAAGCTGCTGGCTCAAAAGGAGGTAGAGTCAGTTTTTCTAAGACAAAATTGAGGTCCCAGGCTGGCACTGGGGCCTTTCTTGGTGGCTTAATGTTCTTGATTCCCTGAGGAATTGTCTTAGTAAGGGTGAGAAAAACAGGAGGATCAGTGTTGGATCTAGCTGAAATAGCAGATGCATGTATCTTTATTGAAGAATATGAGAGGCCACTCTGTAACATATCTGCCAAATATTCCAAGATAAGTGGGATGTTCAGTAATGATGCATCATGCCCTTTGCTGGTATTCCAATTGCTGAATCTTTTCCACTTTGCTAAGTAGACCTTTCTGGTGGATGGTCTTGAGCCTCTGTTAGTATCCGCTGAACTTCCTTGGAGAGAGATAAGCTGAAGTTATTTATGGGATCTCCCAGGCTGTTAGCTGCAGAGTCTGAAGGTTTGGATGCAGTGTTTCGAAATTGTGTTGAGTCAAAAGTAGAGGCCACTGAGGGAGGGCCCACCTCCTGGTGTGACATATGCTCCGTAGTAGTGGGTACCAGTGTTGTCTTGGCCAATCCGGAGCTATTATGATTCCCTTGGGCTTCTCTGCTTTGATCTTTAGTAATACTGAGGTCATCAGTGGCAGAGGTGGGAATGCATAGATTGCTAGGGAGTTCCAGTTGAATGAAAGAGCATCTATTTTCCAAGCCTTTGGATGGTATGTCCTTGTGCAAAATTTTGGTAGGAGATGATTGAGGTGAGAGGGAAATTGGTCCACTTCTGGCTTGCCCCATGTCGAAGTGAGTTGTCTGAAAGCCTTCGGATGTAACCTCCACTCGTGTGGATCTGTGAAATTCCTGCTTAGGCTGTCCGCCAACACATTGTCTTTTCCTGGAACAAACTGTGATTGTAACTGGATGTTTAGACTCAGTGATTTCTCCCAAAGCTGCATTGTCAGTCTGCAAAGGGGGTAAGAGTGGGTGCCCCTCTGCTTGTTTATGTACCACATCACAGTGGTGTTGTCTGTCCGTATCATTAAGTGACCTTGCTGGAGGTGGTTTTGAAAAGCCTCGATAGCATGCATTACTGCCAGCATTTCCTTTTGATTTATATGCAGATGTGTTTCCTTTGTTGACCATTGTCCTTGTATACACCTGCCTTCTATGTGCGCCCCCCCCCATCCGAGGTCTGAGGCGTCTGTAGTCATGGTCTGTGTTATCTGTGGTTTTTTGAATGACATACCTGTGTTTTCCTGGCTCACCGAGGCCCACCATAGGAATTCCTTTTGTAAGCATGGAATGAGTGGTATGATTGTCTCCAGGTTGTTGCTGTGCTGAGACCAAACACTTTTTAGGTACCATTGAAGCTTTCTCATGTGTAGTTTTGCTAATGGAACCAGTAGAATGCAGGATGCCATGTAACCCAGGGCCTGTAGGAATCTCCTTGCAGTCATCTGGGTGAGTTTTGCTAGACCTTTGAAGTATTGAGTTAACTTCTCTTGCTTGTCTTCTGTCAGGTAAGCCATCTGAGAGGCTGTGTCTAATTTGGCTCCTAAGAAGATTATTTGCTGGGATGGCTGCAGTCTTGACTTTTGGAAGTTGACTGTGTATCCCAGAGCTTGAAGTAATCGTATGACATATTCCAGATTTTTTGTCAACATCAATTTGTCGTCCGCTTGTATGAGGCAGTCGTCCAGGTACGGGTAAATTTGTATACCCTGGAGCCTGCAATGAGCAATTACTGAAGCCAGGCATTTTGTAAACACTCTGGGCGCAGTAGATAAGCCAAATGGCAATGCTGAGAATTGATAATGCTCTGGCCCTGCAAGAAATCTGAGGTATCTTCTGCAGCTGTGTCTGATAGGGACATGCAGGTATGCCTCCTTGAGGTCCAGAGTAATCAGCCACGACTCCTTGCCCAGCATGGGAAGGAGTTGCTGTAGAGTCAGCATTTTGAACTTTGGTACTATGAGAAAGGTGTTTAATGCGGACAAGTCCAGTATTGGTCTCCATTGAGTTTCTTTTCTTGGAACAAGGAACAGTCTTGAGTAAAAACCCCTGTTCTTGTTCTTGTTGTGGAACTCTTTCTATTGCTTTCATTTGAGTTAGCAGAGTGATTTGCTTGATAGCCTCTGCCCTTTGATGTTGTGGTAGATTTGGCATGCCTTGTTTTCTTGGTAAGGTATGAAAATGAAACCTGTACCCTCGGTCTATAATGTCCAAAATCCATTTGTCCTTTGTCAGTCTGTGCCAGTTTTCTGCAAACAGAGATAATTTCCCGCCCAAGGGAGCTTCTAGTTGTTCCCTGGTAGGCGGTAGTAGAGGAAAGTCTTTGAGATTGTGGTTGTTGGGAAGGAGAAACCCCTGCGTCACCTCTTTGGTTTCCTGGCTGCCATTGACGTCCCCTGTAAGGGCCTCTGTATTGGCCTCTTCCTCGGCCACGTCTGTTCTTACCCCTTTGAAACTTTTCTGGATTAGGAAAGGACCAGTTTTTTGAAGGCCAATTCCTACTGAATCTGGGGGGTTGAACCTGGAGGAAATCCTTTACGGTTTGAACTGATTTTGCTTTTTCTTCGATGGTCTTTAACACATCCTTAGCATTTGCTCCAAAAAGCTTGTTCTTTTCCAAAGGTGCATCCAGAAGTTTTGCTTTTACATGATCTGGTAGAGGTTGATCTTTTAACCAAGCATGTCTACGCATCACTGCCCCTCTCATGGCTGCCCTACATGAAGCTTCCAGTGCATCATATCCACACTGCAGGAAGTGATTGCTTACTTGCTGAGTGTTATGTACAGCTTCCTGCAAAGTCTTCCTGTCTAAAGGATCAGGAGAAGCTAATGCTTTTTGTAAATCTTCTAGGAGATAATCCTGATATTGGAACATATGAAAAAGGCAATTTAAAGCTCTCATAGATAAGGTAGTGGATGTGTAAACCTTTTTACCCCATCTCTCTAATGACCTTGCTTCCCTGTTGGAGGGCAAAGGATTTTTTTGAGGTGGAGGCTGAAACTCCTTTAGGCCCCTGTGAAATAGTTTCCAAATCAACAGTATGGGCCCTGAATAAATGGGAATGAGTTTCTGGGACCCTGTAATACCTGTCTGGCTTGGCTGGAGCAGGAGGGAGAGAATCAGGGGTAGCACTAGAATCAGAATACAAATCATCCAGAACATCAAGTACAGGAGGAATAGCTAAGGGCCTGTGCTGAGGCTTAAGGAAAGTCCTAAGGCGTTTCCTGGAATCAGAATATTCCTGGCCCTGCCACTTGAAATGTTCCCTCATGGTGTGCAGAACTTCCCCAAAAGAAATATCCTCAGGAGGGGAGGCCGAAGGTATGGAATCTTCTGCATCCGAGTCCTCATAGGTCTGGAAGAGCTCTTCCTGGCGATCAGAGTGGACAGAGCCCTCAGAATCTTCATCTGAAGGAGTAGGGTCAGAGGGTTCAACCCGGGGCCTTTTATCAGGAGGAGGCTGGGATGCTCTCTCAGGATGGGCCTGTGAACCTCTAATCATGGAAATTAAATCAGCAGCCATGGACATAATTTGTGTCTCCGGAGTCAGCTGAGGTAAGGATTTAGAAGTAATATGCTTTGTTTTGCTGGCTGCCTTAGCCCTAGTGTAGGCCTTAATAGACATGGCCATAGGAGGCCTGGCAGCTCCACGTGCTGGAGTGACCTTGTCTACAGCAATGGTCTCGGGCATTTCCTCGGTTTCGGTATCCGGAGGAAAATCTATAACTGGCGTCGGAGTAATGTCTGGAATCGGAGTCGTCGGTAATGCGGTGTCTTCGGTTCGGAGCGGTGGAGAGACCGTCTCAGAGGGAACTGGAGCACTCGCGCTAGGTTTTGGCATGGAGTCGGTGGTAGACGCGGGCCGAGGATGTCGGTCCCGGTCTTTTCGCTTTTTGGGAGTTTGCGATGTCGGAAGATCCGACGGCATGGTGTAAGCAAATTTATCGCGAAAAATCTTCAGCGAACTCCGCCCGGCGCCTGAGAGTGCGCTTGTTGAAGCGAGCACAGGCTACACAGGCCGAGACGTCGTGGTCTGGGCCCAGGCAAGGGAGGCAGTAAGAGTGGAAATCCTTATGAGGTATTTGTTTACCACAAAAGACAATTGTTAACTTTTTCAGTAATTTCTGACATCGGCTGAGGCAAGAAAAGGTCCCCAACGGGGTACTTAGCTTTTTTGATGACTTCAGTATCGTAGAATACAGGAGCTGACCGACCGGCACTTGCGAACTGCTTCTGCTTCGGGCACCGCGCGGCAAGAAAGACTGAAGAAAATGGCGTCGGCTGATGCTTATATACTCCAGCCGCTCTGATGTCGGAGAGAAATGCGACATCAGCCGACGTCGGACCCAGACTTAGGAATCCGGCCGACCGAGGGCTGCCTGAGGCAGGACAACCCACATGTTATGACTGCAGTTGCATTCTTGAAGGACATCCTAAGTACCCTGCTGGTGACCGGTCTCTTGGTGGTGGGTCCTCTCTGTGAGCCAGCTGGCAATCTACCGAGTTATGTAGGGGCTTATACCCAGTTCAGTGAGTTTGTCAAGTATAACCGAGTGTGGTATTGTATCAAACACCTTAGCCAGGTCCAAGTAGGACATTTTCCCCTCATCTGTTGCCTTGGTGACCTTCTCAAAGAAGACCATCAGGTTTAATAGGGATAATCTTCCCTTGACAAAGCCAAACGAGGTTGGGTCAAGTGTCTAAAAGTTGCCTATGTCTTTGTTGATCATTTTTATGATAATTTGTTCGATGGCTTTGCATATTAGACTAGTCAGACTAACAGATCTGTAGTTAACAGGGTCTGTTGATGGTCCACCTTTGTGAAGTAGGATAATTGATGGAGTCCTTCACTCTTGTGGTACAAAGCCTGTTTTTGGGGGTAGAGATGAAAAGTGACTCAAGTGGTTGTGGCAGGTCACATTTCCAGCTATTTAGGAAGCATCCAGGGATACTTTTGGGGGCCACTAAGGCTGTGTTTTTGGCCTTAGTGAGTGTCACCAGGACCTGTTCCATGTTAATAGCTTGGGGGGAGTTATGCTAGTAAATATTTCACAGAGGCAGGTGGCGGGAAGAAGTAGAGGGTGAAATTTGAACTGAATTTGTCAGCTAGCAAATTCACTTTGTCACTCTGATCAGTGAAGGTGGCACCACTGACCACCAGTTTGGCACACTGATGTGTGCTGCCTTTGAGGTTTTGGGCATAATTGTACATGGCCTTGTGGTTGTCTTTAGCCTGTGAGGCTATCTTGGCCTTGTAATTGGCACTGTTGGACTTAATTAGTCCTCTTAATTTCCTGTTTAGTTTAATTAAAGTGACCCCTAACCAGAAAAAAAAACGAAAGACAAATAGCTCCTATCATTATAGGAGTTGCTCTTCCAGATTTCAGTCATGATTTTTCCCGTTGTGTTATATACCCCAGTGAGATTAGAATTCCACCAGGTGGTTTGTTTCTGGCTTACTTCTGTAGGTACAGCAGCTTTTATACAGCCATTTACATAGTTGTTCAGGGTCCCTGTGAACAAGTCCACATAGGTTTTTGTGAATTCTGGGTTTGGAGGGGTAGTGAATTTTGGTAAACTATTGCTTAATATTATACAGTTCATTTGGAATAAGTTCATAATTGTTACAGGGTTTACTGGGCTTACTGAACTGATTTTGTTTCGAAGGAGACAGCTTTGTAGTCCAACATCACCAGTGAGGACGTGACATGGGGGTAGGGGGTGCAGTGTTCGCCTATATTTGTGATTAAAAAGGCAAGCATGTTTGACCTTTTGCTGGGTGTGCGCACAGTGTGGTCAAGGGTATTTCTGTTAATAAAGTCCAAGAATCGTTAAGCTTGTGAGTATGAGGTAATGCACGTTTCCCAGTCTATAGAGGGTAGTTAATGTCTCCCATGAATAGCATATTTGGTTTAATGATGAGTTTCGCCAGTACATCTAGGTGCGAACTATGGGATTTAAGGGACTTACAGAATGACTTGTAGCTTGTTAGGATATGGTACGAGATACTGTCTTTGGAGATTTACACGTGGATAAATTCCAGGGCATCACCCTGCTTAACCAATGTAGAGTTATTCTTGTTGCTAGTATATAGTGGGACTCCTCCACCTTTTGTTTCAGTTGGTGCAGTTGATGGGCTAAATGTGTGGGAGACACTGAAGCCTTGGCACTGCTGGAGTACTTTTTGCAGATTTTAGCCATGTCTTAGTAATGGCAGAAATGTCTATATTCTCCAGGGTGAAGAGAGTTTATAGGGTGTACAGTTTCTTGTTCAGGATCCTACCATTCAGCAATAACACCTTTAGCTTTCTTTGGGTTTTAATTGTTATGTTGGTAGATTGCTCAATTTGGCACTGCCTACAAAAGACTTTAAGGGGGGGTGGATAAAGTTTTAGCTGGGGGAGACAGGTGCATACCATCCTTTGCTAAGCAATGTGGTCTATTAACCGGTATACATTCATTTATGTGAGAAAGGAGGTTGTACGATGCACCAAAGCGCAAAAAGTACAACCTCCAGATTTCTGAAATGCTGAGTGACAATGGTTCGACTTCCAATGACCGAATGCACATTCGCTCACTAGAAGTCGGCATTTCAGGTGCAGATCGCACTATAGCGGGGATCCGGAAATGAACCGTTGTAGTGCGTTCTCAGAGTTTGCATATTAAAGTAGGGGTGGGTGTGGGGGGTGCAGGGGGACCAGCCCCCCCTGCATAACAATGTTTGGAGATGTTTCGATTTCGAAAATGGTTGAATCTGGTTTTCCAGATTACCATTTTTGAAATCTTGTTCCATTCAAATATTGCATTTCAGCATTTAAAGTCGCACAACAGTGTGATTGTACAGATGATTTTCAGTTAAATGAAGGTATACCCTATTAACCATGTCCTCCCATGCTGACCGATACTGAATCTCCCTGGAAAGACATCAGAAATTAAGCCAATTATTGAAGTCAATCATCTTTTATTCATATTATGGCATCATCTTTGGTGAAGGTAGAATGCTGCTCAATGCAAAGCACATTCCTGCCTGAGACACATATTTCTCTCTTCAAATAGTTTATAGGTTCATACTAGGCTATCTGCCCTAGGGCATTTATAAGCCTAGCCAGAGTGTGTTTGGCTTTCGCCACCCCTTGAAATGAGTATACTGTGCCCATTATAAGGTTTAGTTTACTGTACACCTCTGTCTAGCAGTGACACAGAAGTGACCCCCGGGGTAAACCTACGATCTCCCATCCACTCGTCAAGATTCCTCTTGAAGAGAGTCAGTGAGGGGCTCTGCCTAAAATGGACTGGGCTTTTATTCCAGAGTGAAGGGAGCTTCTGGGTTATGAATCTGTCCCTCCAGCATGTCCTATTTACTTCTGTGCTGAGGTTCAAATCTCTCACTCGCGTAGCTCTGGTGGATTTGGATTTTCTGAGGTGGAGCATGTCCATTAATTCCGGGTTGGACATGGCCTTGTACGTTAGGCATAGATCGCCTCTGAGTAGGCGGTATGCTACTGAGTAGAGCTGGAGTTTCTTTAGCCGGGCAGCATACGACATATGTTTGAGTCCCTTGATCCTCTTGGTGAGGTACTTTTGGGGTCTTTTCAACTGCTGCAGGTGACGGGTAAGGTACATCCCAAATGGGGCACTGTACTCAATTATGGGCCTGATGAGGGAAGAGTAAAGGGGCACAATGACCTCTCCCGATCTAGATGTGAACCCCTTCATGATAAGGTGGGCAATATAGAAGGTCTTTCTAACCACTTTGGCTATGTGAGTGTCGAACGAGAGGTTACTGTCAACTTGGGTCCCTAGGTCCCTAATTACTTCTTCCGTACTTAATGGATTACCACCTATGTGGTAATTTGTGGGCACTTTGTTTTTCCCAAAGGGTATGACTATACACTCTTTGGCGTTGAGTTTAAGGCCATGGCTTTGGCACCAGTTTTCCGTTTCTATGAGACCCTTTTGAAGGATGCTTGTGTCTGCTGGAGAATCAATTATGGTGCCCAGTTTGCAGTCATCTGCGAACTTTGTCAGCCACAATCCTCCCATGTTAGCCTGTACCTCAGAAAAATAAATACCGAACAAGAGAGGTCCCAGGACCGAGCCCTGTGGGACGCCACTTGTGACTGGTTTAGAGTCTGACATGGCTCCAGCAATTCTGACCTTGTGGGTTCTGTCCTTGAGCCAGTTTGCAACCCATCCTATGACATAGGGGTTTATATTTAAGCTGGAGAGCTTGTCTATGATGCCCGAGTGGGGTATTGTGTCGAAGGCTTTTGCAAGGTCAAGGTAGGCTGTGTGAACTACCTTACCCTTGTCAATGGCCTTGGTGACTGTTTCAAAGAAGTTGACCAGGTTCAAGAGGCAGGATCTGCCCTTAACAAAGCCGAATTGTGTAGGATCAAATGTCTGTCGGTCCCCAATGTCTTTGTTTATGAGTTCCATAATGATCCTCTCCATAGCTTTGCAGACCAGGCTCATCAAGCTTATGGGGCGGTAGTTTCCAGGGTCCGTAGAAGCACCTCCTTTGTGGAGTGGGACCACCGTTGCAGTACACCATTCTTTGAGTAGATATCCTGCAGTAAGGCTGAGATTAAACAGCAGCCTTATGTGTGGGTTTAGCTCTTCTTGGAGTTCATGTAGCACGCAACCCGGAACACCGTCTGGTCCCATTGATGCTGTGTTTTTAGCTTTGGAGAGGGCGGCTCTCACCTGGGTATGTGATATGTCACGGAGGCAACACTGCTGGGATAGATATTTGTCCTTTTGGGGGGGGGGGGGGAATTAGCACTGAACCTGTCTGCTAGTATGTTGGCAATGTCTGTGGGTTCAGTGTATTTTTTGTCATTTTGGACTAACTCTGAGCATATCTGGGAGTTTCCACCCAGGTTTCTAACATGACTAAAGAAAGCCTTGTGATTATCTTTAGTGTCTTGTGCAATTTTTCTCTCAAAGTTGGCCTTGGATGATTTTATGAGTGTTCATAGTTTTTTGCTAGCACTGATCAGAAATGCCTTCCCTTTTAGGGATTTTGCTCTATCATGTAGTAGCTTCCTCCTTCTGTTGTATAGCTTATTAATGGCTGCGGTCCACCAGACAGGTCGCCTGCCTTTGGGGGAATGGGTCTTGGTTTTATTTGGGATTGCATGATCTATGCTTTCCTGTAGGTGTCCATAGAATGCGTTCTTGAAGTAAGTCTGGAATGTTATGGAAGTAAGTCTCAGGTAGTTAACACCCAAATGGATTCTGTCAGAATCATACTGGTACCTGTGGTGTAGTGACTTGAGTGCATACGTATACACAACTAACCGTTATCTTCTCCTTGTTCAGTCTGGTGAATGGGGCATCCATGTGTCGTACAATGGAGTCCCCTATGACAAGAGTCCTGGGTAATGTGTTGCCTTGCATTCTGGACTTTGGGCTTGAGGCTTCACTGGGTGTAGGATTATGTGGGTCTATATTATGTTATCGAATACTAATGTATTCGTACATGTAACAGTCGAAATGTCGAAGTCGTAAAACTTCGAACATTTACAAAAAATGCAAAAACCCACCCAAGCAAACCATTTAAAGACTGCACCCCCCCACACCCCCCGCTACTTAAATATACCAACTCCGAGATCGCCATACAGTGCAGACAATGGATAACTTCCATTTCCTGCACTGTACGGAGATCTCCATTGAAATGTTCAACGTTTTACAACTTCAACATTTACGGGTCAACTATTACGTTTTCGAATACATTACTATTTGATAACGTAATATAGACCCGGATTATATGTGGTGTTTGGTGTTGGTTTTGGTGAGTGCTTTAAAGATTGCTGAAGGCAGGCATTACCATTTACAGGCTTAGGAAGACAGCTTTTTAGTATTTTAACATAGTCTGGTCTATATGTGTGGTGGATGTAGTTTATGATCTTGACAACACTGTTTGCACGCAAGGTTTTTGCCTCCAATGAAACTGCTTATGTGCATCTCTCTCGCATACTTTTTTTTAAAGGATTAAATGGCTGTCTGGTACCAAGACACAATTTTTACATTGTCTCAGGATGCCCATATCTACCAAGCTGGCTATGGATAGATTTGGAAATTACATATCCATGTTGTCCAGACCTACATTTGGGTGGGCTGCTGTAGGTAGTAGACTGGGTTATACAGCAGTCTCCTTGACTGATTTCAGGTTTGGCACTAAATTTAGTTAGACTGTGCTAGGATTTGATAGTAGTGCTGTTTAATGTGCAAACTAACTGTTCTAAGCTTTTATCAGCACAGTGGCTTTGTTTTAGCCTCACTAAGCTACAGACTTCAGTTCTAAGGGAAATTTTATAGACAAAATTTACTTTCCAGGCACGTGCGTCTGTACAGGGCACTGCTAACCTCCTGATGGAACACCACCAAGAAAGACCTGCTTGCGAGTGCAATGCTACGACAAAACCTAAACTGCCTTGACAAGGAAATTCCATGTATTAGGGACTTTTATGATGATTTAAAGGCTAAATCAACAACTAATGCAAATATAAAGCAGTAGCACTGTAAACAGTTAACTGAAGTGCAAAACAATAAAATAAATCTCTTATCTGCCAAGGATGGGACAGGATTAACTTAGAACCCCTTCAGAGTGTGGCTAGGGTACCAAGCTGATGGGAGCGCTGGAAAAATGAGAAGGAGACAATTTGTAGTAAGGAAGGTTTACTTGAGTGCAATACTGGTTTGCTGGTTGAGCACTTAGTATTAAGGATATATGGAAAACAATGGGTGGGAAAGTACTTAAATAGGTTACACAACAGACAATAGCAATGAAAAAAGTGTGTGTGTGTGTGTGGGGTTGGAAGTCAAATTACCATAACGGGTGAAAGACAGTGGGCTGGGGAAAAAATCAAATTCAAACTGGAGCGTAAGTCCTGTGGTTAGAATTTCAGAAACTTTTAGTTTATTTCTCCAGTGGAGTGTGGGGCAGACTCAAAGAACAGGGGAAAAACAGTAGTAAGGTAAACAGAAAGGCATCAACACTGATGTATAAGACCCTAAATAAAGATTGCGTCTCTACATGCATTTAATAACTTTCAGAAAAAAATGCTACTTGTCTTGAATTTATGTCTTTATTAGATTAATGTATGATACAAATCCTGTCCAGTGTAGTGAAAGGGGACCACAGGACTATGAATATGGCTTATTTTAATAACTGAGAACCAAATTAAGCAGGTTAATCACAAGTAAAATTTGTTTATAACAGAAAATGTGATGACCAAAACAAGTGTGATGAGACCTTGTTTTTATCATGCATAACACAGAGGCCGACAAAAGAAGAGTTGTTTAAAAAAAAAAAATTAATGAACAAGAAGGAAAGAAATACACATGCATCCAAGGCATTATTTGCTTACTAGTGCTAAGATCTTTGTAAAATACAACAGCTTGGAGACATAATGGGGAAAAATAAGACGTTATGGACTCACCATATTGTTCCATGTTTGTTGTCCATCTCGCCTACATTCTTGCTGGTTGGGTTTGGAAACCGAGCATCAGTTTTGACTCTGCCGAATACAAAAGCTTGTGAGCTTCCAATGGCTCGAGGCTAATGCCTATCCCATGATGCATCTGGTAAAATCCCCAGATCTTGTTTGCAAGTGAAACACTAACTTAGTATGCCTGCATAGCAGAACATACCAACTATCTAAAAAGAATACTCAAAGACTCCAAACCATCATGACAATATACATAGCAATAAGATTATCCACCCGTTCCTCCAGGGAACGAAGGAGGGTGAAGGTGGGTGGGACGCAAGAATATAGGCGAGATGGACAACAAACGTGGAATGTTATGGTGAGTACATAACTTCTTAATGTTATGTTGTCCTATCTCACCGTAATTCTTGCTGGTTGGGACAGCGTCCCTAGCACCTTTACCCTATGGTGGCTCAAGAGAAAAGAATTCTCAGTACAGTGGAACCAAAGAAAGACCTGTTCTGGGAGGCCACATTTACTTTGTAATGAGTAATAAAGGTATTAGGTCTCATCCATGTGGCAGCTGTACAAAAAGCATCCATGGGGAGCCTAGCCTGAAAAGCAGAAGACGTTGAAACCGCTCTTGTGGAATGACCTTTTACTTTACCTGATAATTGTCTATTGTTCTTAGTGTATGAATAGGAAATGCATTCAGTAAGCCATTTGAACAAAGTCACTTTCGAGACTGACAATCCTTTTCTCTTGTCTAAAAAGGACACAAAAATCTGATCCGACTTTCTAAAGTCTTTGGTCCTATGCAAAGCTGTCTGTGTACATCTAATTGATGTAATGTATACTCTGCCTTGTCAGTATAATTTGGAAAGAACACAGGCAAATCTATAGACTGATATGGATTGTTTTCTGAACAAACTTTGGGTAGAAAAGAGGGATTAGTTCTTACTGATACTCTGTCTTTGTGAAGAATTATATAAGGTGGGCGTATAGAGAGAGAGCTTGAAGTTCTGACACCCGTATGGCAGAAGTAATAGCTACCAAGAAAAGAGTTTTCCAGGATAAAAACTTCATATCACAAGATGCTGCGGGTTCAAAGGGTGGCAAAACCAATACAGATAGCACAAAATTACAGTCCCAAGGAGTTGGAGGTTCTCTGATGGGGGGGGTCTGAGCAAGAACTTACCTTTCAGAAAAGCCTTACATAATCTGTGAGGCATTATAGGCATTCCCAGTCTCATCAGTATGAAAATTTGAGATAGCTGTCAGCTGAACTCTGACAGTAGCTGCTGCTGCTCCTTCGTCAAAAAGCTTGGAGAGAAATTCTAGAACTGTGGTAATAGGAGCTGTAAAAGGTTCTACATTGTGTTTAACAGCCCAATAAGAAAATCTTTTCCATTTACTTGAATGAGAAGTTATGTACCTACCATAACGTTCCATGTTAGTTGTCTTCTTCTCGCCTTCTTTCTTGCTGAATGGGTTTGGAGCCGATCCTCGGCTCCGACTCGGCATATACTAAAGCTCGAGAGCTATTTTTACCGGCTCGAGGCTCCCGTATATCCCACAATGCTAGGCGCTAACTACCCAGATCTCGATTGATAGCTAACACCATAGCAGTTCTGTCCTCAGAACAAAGGAGAAAGAGGAATACTAAGAAAAGGTAACCATGGAAGACCATACTGGTAAGAAAATAAGGCCCTGTAGGATCCTATCAGTCTGTCCAGGCTAGGAGGTTGGAGGGCGGGACGCAAGAAAGAAGGCGAGAAGACGACAACTAACATGGAACGTTATGGTAGGTACATAACTTCTCAATGTTAAGTTGTCAATCTCGCCTTCATTCTTGCTGGATGGGACTGCATCCCTAGCACCTCAACCCTGGGTGGCTCATCGGAACAGACTCTTGAGGACGGTGGAACCAAAGTTAGCTCGGTTTCTGGAGGCCATGTCCAATTTGTAATGAGAAATAAAAGTATGGGGAGAGGCCCATATGGCTGCCGCACAAATGGAATCTAAAGGCAACCTATCCTGAAAGGCTATTGACGTAGCTAATGCTCTAGTTGAGTGGGCTCTAGGTCTTGAAGGAAGTTCTTGATGCCTTAGTTCATAAATGAAAGTAATGACAGAGGCCAACCATCTAGAAAGGGTTACTTTGGAAACTGGAAGGCCTTTCTTCCCTTCAGCATAAGATAGGAAGAGCTGCTCAGATTTCCTAACTTGCTTGGTTCTATCCAGGTAGTAATGGAGCTGACGGTGAGCATCCAAAAAATGCAACTTTTGTTCCGCACTGTTGGAGTAATTAGGGAAGAAAACTGGGAGATCGATAGACTGGTTTAGATTTGCCTCAGAAGATATCTTAGGTAAAAAAGATGGGTTAGTTCTGAGGGACACACTATCTTTATGGAAAACCAGATAAGGAGGACGAACGCAAAGGGCATGAAGTTCTGAGACTCTCCTCGCAGAGGTTATGGCCACTAGAAATAAAGTTTTCCATGAAAGTAACTTCAAGGAACAGGAAGCCGCAGGTTCAAAGGGAGGGAGAATCACGGAGGTTAAAACTAGATTCAAATCCCACTGCGGTGGGGGATCTGACTGGGGGCTTAAGTAAAAAGATACCTTTAAGGAAGGCTTTACAAAGCTTATGGGACATAACAGAGGAGTCTGAAAGGCCAACATGAAAATTTGAAATGGCCGCTAACTGGACTCTGATAGTGGACGAAGAAGATCCTGATTGAAAAAGTTCGGCCAAAAAATCCAGGACTGATTGGATAGATGCAGTGAAAGTGTCCATGTTCCTAGATTCTGCCCAGAAGGAAAAACGTTTCCATTTGCTGGCATAAATCCTCCTGGTAGAAGATTTGTGGGAAGCTAAAATGATGTCACGCACCGCATGGGAAATAAAGGGAAGCCTGGCTAAGGTTGGAAGTGGAGCAACCAAGCTGTGAGGTTGAGAGAGAGGAGGGATTGGTGCAGCTTGCCCGACTGTTGGGTCAAGAGATCTGGAACTGGGTCCAGATGCCAGGGCTGCTCCAAGAGGTAACGATGCAGGAACGGAAACCAGATTTGTCGAGGCCAGTACGGGGCAATGAGGATCATTGTGGATCTCGATGCGGTAGCTTTCTGAATCAACTGAGTGATTAATGGAAAGGGGGGAAAAGCGTACAGAAGACCCCGGGGCCAATCGTGGACTAGAGCGTCTCTGGGGGCCGGGAAGAGAGTGAAAAATTCGTGGCACTTGCTGTTCTGAGGTGTTGCGAAAAGATCGCAGCAAGGTTGACCCCATTTTCGGAAAATTTTTTCAACTACTGACTGCTTGAGGGACCACTCGTGCGGCATGAGAATGGCTCTGCTCAGCCTGTCCGCTATGACGTTGGACTTCCCCGGGATATGCGTTGCTATCAGAAACCGCTGAGAGGAGATCGCCCATTGCCAAAGTCTGAGTGCTTCTCGACATAAGGGATAGGGACTTGGTTCTGCCCTGCTTGTTGATGTACCACACTACGGACATATTGTCCGTCTGAACTGCAATAGTCCTGATGGGAAGAGAGTCCTGAAGGGATTGCAACGCTAAAAGTACTGCTCTCATCTCCAGAACATTTATGTGCAGGTGGCACTCGAAAGGTTGCCATGTGCCCTGGACTGTCCTGCCCTGAAAATGCCCCCCCCCCCACCCGATCAGGGAGGCGTCCGTTGTCACCGTAGCAACCAGGGGGGGAGAAAGAACGAAGGGTCTGCCCTGAATCACTTGAAGGGCGACCATCTACCAAGACAGGTATTTCTTACATGACTGGGTTATTAAAATGTTGTGTGACAATGGGAGCTGTTGAAAGGACCACTGGGAGAAGAGCACCCACTGAAGGATTCGCATGTGAAAGCGAGCTAGGGGAAGTAACGTAATGGCTGCAGCCATGAGACCTAAAGTCTTCAATACAAACCTGGCCTGGATTGTGTTGTTCTGAAGAAGGATATGAACATGTTCGCGAATATCTGAGACTCTTTGTGCCGTTAGTTTTGCGGACAGTTCGACTGTGTCTAATATGGCGCCTATGAAAGTAGTAGACTGACAAGGCGACAAAGCAGACTTTTCGAAATTTATGGAGATACCTAGCTCTTTGCAAATTTGAATGGTGTAATCTCTGGACTGAATAAGTTGATGCCTGGTGGTGGCGGTAAGGAGCCAGTCGTCCAGATATGGAAACACCTGGAATCCTTGACGCCTCAGGTGAGCCGTAACCACTGCCATGCATTTGGTGAACACTCGGGGGGCTGTAGTAAGATCAAAGGGCAGGGCCCTGAACTGGTAGTGACTGGCCCCCAGCCGGAAGCGGAGAAACCTCCTGGAGCGCCTGTGCATCTTGATGTGGTAGTACGCATCCTGAAGGTCTATAGAGCACATCCAATTGTCCTGGCCCAAAAAGGGTAGAATGGACTGTAGCGTGACCATCTGGAACTTCGTTCTTCAGACAGACTTGTTCAGTCTGCTGAGATCCAAAATTGGTCTCCAGTCCCCTGTCTTTTTTGGTACCTAAAAGAACTTTGAGTAGATTCCGGATCCTTGCTGGTCTGCTGGGACTGGTTGGATGGCCCTTTTTATTAGCAGTTTTGAGATTTCTAATACTGCTTGTTCCCTTAGACTGGGTGGAACATCTGGAAGGGGCCTTTTTGGCTGTGTTGGGGTGTGGACAAAGGGAATTTCGTAACCCTCGGATATGATCGACTGTACCCATCTGTCTTGGGTGAGGGAAAGCCAGGCTTCTGGGTACAGTGATAATCTTCCCCCGACTGCCTCTGAAGGTGGACAGTCGGGCAGCTTCTCAGGGATGCTGGAAGGGCTGGCCAGAGACAGTTTTTCTGCTACCCTGATTTTGCGGACCCCCTCTGCCCCTGGGGCGGCGTCTGTTATTGTCCCTCCCCCCTGCCTCTAGAGGGGAACTCACCTCGTGCCTCAGGCGCAACTCCCTGTGGTTTGCGAAACCACATTTTTCCACCCTTCTGACCCTTAGGGTATGGTCTAGACGGGGTGGAAAAACGGACTCCCACGGCAGAGAGAGTCTTGCCATCCTGTTCGCATCTGGTCAAAGTATCCTTCACTTGAGGTCCAAACGCCACCGAACCATCAAAGGGGGAGTTAGTGAAGGACGCCTTGAAGAGGTCAGCAAAGTTACAAAGCCGCATCCAGGCGTGACGCCTTAAGGCCATGCCTGTGCCTGCAGCCCTACTTGCTCCATCGGCCGCATAGGAAATAAGCTGCATGGAGGAGTTAACAATCGAGTTCAGGGCTGCCAGCTGGGAGTTGATTTTGTCTTGAGACCCTGCAGCTGTTGGATGCTGTAGAGTATCACCCATTTCTTTGAGCATGTCTCTTTGAAGGCGGGTGAAATGACACAAGTAATTCAGTGACCGCATGGCAAAGGTCGCTGAAGAAAACATCCGCTTGCCGTACCTATCCATAGTCCTAGAATCCTTATTAGGAGGATGGATCGGTACTGAAGGATCAGCCAGTTCCTTCTTAGTGGCTGCTGCCACCACCATGGCATCAACAGGGACACCCTTAGTTAAAAACTGCTTATCAGAAGGGGCTGTGATAAATTTTGAAGGCCTCCACAGGGTAGGTTCCATCGAGTCAGGGGCCGTCCATGCCTTCTTCACCACCACTTCCATAAGGGGGTCAAAGGGCGGAGACACCCAGGAGGTGGAAGGGCGAGAACCAAACGCCTCTAGGTAAACCAACTCGTCCTCGGAAGGATTGATGGTAGACCAGTTTCCCCTCTGCTTGAGGATCTCAAGGATGTCAGAAAAGGAGACATCCTCAGAGGGGGACCGTGGGGACCCTTCTGACTCATCCAAGTCGGTATCAGATGTGACGGACTCAGAGGAGTCAACATGCTTCCTCTTACATTTCCTCTTCTGGGGGGGGCTCCCCTGACGGATCAGGAGAGGCCTCAGAAGAGGAGGATGCTCCCAATGGGGGCACCTGAGGTGTAGGATCTCTGCGGTCAGGGTTGAGAGGATGGGTAGAGACCGTAGCAGACACTACAGTGGGAGGAGCTGAGGGAGCCGACCGAGGAGCAGGCACAGGGGCCAGCACACTCCTCATGACCTCAAAAGCACCCCTATCAGGCAGGGAAGAAGGTCCCTGCTCCGAAGAGATAAGGACCCCTCACGGCACCGAGAGGGATGGCTCCGAGGCCGATGGGGCCGAACTCACCTGCGCCGAGGCTCCGAGAGGGAGAACGGGGTCAGACAAGGGTCCGATGCCACTCGCCCCCTCAGAGCCAACGAGGGAGTCACGGCACCCGGATCCCTCCAAGGATGGCACCACGGAGGAAATCGGAGCCAACGACGGAGCCGAAAGGTGTGGTATTGGCTCCGACATGCCGACGGTCCCAGCTCCCACAAACTCCGGCTCCGAGCTCAGAGGAAGAGTCGGAGGAGGAATCGACGATGAAATGGGAATAGCTGCTGTCTGATGAGAAGGGCTGTGAAGCATCTGGGCCAGTGCCTGCGACTTAAGGAGTCTGCTAACCACCCTCTCGAGGTCATGATCCGAAAGCCTGGAAGACCGAGAGGAATGGGACCGATGGCTGCGCTCCGAGAGCAAAGGAGATCTCGGAGCTGAATGGACTGACTCCAACGAAGGGGACCTGGAGCGCTTACGACTCGAGGACAGTTCAGAGATAACTATTGGAGCAGACTGAGTTTTTGCAGCATCGGTTCCAGTCGGAGCCGATTTAGAAGCCGAGATAGCACCACTAGTCAGAGGCTCTGTATGCAGAGCCGTTGACTTAGTGGGCTTCGAAGGTTTGCCCAACGAAGACTTGGCTGGGGAACCTTCGAGCTTCAACAAGCCTCTCAAAATCAACTTGTTTCTGTGTTCCTGCAGGACTCTTGGACTGAATGCATGGCAGACAGAACAAGAGTCCTGCAGGTGCAGAGGGCCCAGGCAATAAACACAAGAAGCGTGACCGTCTGTCAGAGACATTTTCTGACAGCACGAGTCACACTTCTTGAAACCTGAGACCTTGGACTCTTTAGACACCCTGAAGGGATGACAAGTAAAACACACACACAATCACACACCCACACTAAAGTATCTTAGTCCAGTCACACCACACATACCGAAGATTAAGATTAAAAATAACTATATATATATATATATATATATATATATATATATATATATATATATTAAACTGAAAATTAACTAACAGTTTAACTTAAAAACTAAAGTAACACTTAGCCTGAAGGCCTAATAATATAAGGAGTGGCGGTAGGGCCAAGGGAGATAGAAAATAGACCCAAAAGGGGAACTATATAAGGCGGATACACTAAAGGGTAAAACGGGATATAACAGTACACTAACACTGAAAATAAGAAGTGAAAAACCTTACCAGAAAACTGCTTTTTCAAAATCTAACCTGAGAGCCGGCAAAAACGCAACCTTGCAGCTAAAGCGGCAAACGAGATCTGGGTAGTTAGCGCCTAGCATTGTGGGATATAGGGGAGCCTTGAGCCGGTAAAAATAGCTCTCGAGCTTTAGTATATGCCGAGTCGGAGCCGAGGATCGTCTCCGAACCCATCCAGCAAGAAAGAAGGCGAGATTGACAACTTAACATTATAGTTTTCTCATAGACGATTTGTGGGAAGAGACTAAGATATGTTTAACTGCAGGTGAAATTTGTAACTCCTGGCTAAGCATGGAATTGTAGCAGCCATACTGTCAACTTGAGGGTTTGGATGGATAGATGGAACGCTCCCAATGAGTGGGTCAAAAGGTATGGAACTGGGTCCAGAAACCAGGGTTCCTCCAATAAGTGGGTCCAGAGAAAGGGGAACCAAACTTGTCGAGGCCAGTAAGGTACAATGAGAATCATAGCGCTTTTCAACATGCTGGCTTTCTGCAACACTTGAGTATTAAGGGGAAGGGGGGTAGGCATAAAGTAGTCCCGGGGGCCAATTGTGGGCAAGTGCATCCCTTGGTGATTTCCCTGGAGGGGGAGTGAGGGCAAAGTAGCTGTTGCATTTGGCATTCGTGGAGGTGGCAAAAAGATCGCAGCAAGGCTGGCTCTATTTCAGGAAGATCTCTCCCACAACTTCTGGTTTGAGGGACTAATCGTGAGGCAACAGAATAGCTCTGTTGAGTTTGCCCGCTATCACGTTGGATTTCCCCAGGATTTGCGTTGCTATCAGAAAAAGTTGAGAAGCAATCACCCATTGCCATTGTTGTGCCTCTCGACATAGGTGATATGACTTGATTCCTCCTTGCTTATGTACTATATCACAGACATGTTGTCTGTTTGAACTGCAACTGTTCCTATTGAAAGAGAGTCTTGAAATGGCTGCAATGCATACAGCACGGCTCTCATCTGTAGGACACAGATGTGCAAGTGCCTGTCATGTTCCTGCGATAAACCTTGGACCATCATTCCCAGATAATGCCCCCCAACCCAATCTGGGGAGCGTCCGTGGTCAGTACTGCTGTTGGTTGCGGTAAAACAAAGGGGTGGCCCAAGTACTACTGGTCTGTCTGTAACCACCAGAGAAGATCTTTCTTGCATGACTCCATAATGATTATCTGGTGTGAAAGCGGTAGATTCTGCTTGGACCACTGGGTAAAGAGTAACCACTGTAGAACCCGCATGTGTAGTCATGCTAGGGGAACTAAAAGAATTGCAGCTGCCATGGTATCCAGAACTTGTAACACAATCTTGGTTTGAACCTTCCTTTTTGATATCAATATCTTCACTTGACGATGAAGGGACTGAATTCTCTCGAGGTACGTTTTGCCACCATCTGCTTTGAACCCAATTCTGCGTCTAAGTAATATGCTGTGAAGGAGACAAGGCAGATTTTTTAAGTTTACTGTAATGCCTAGCCTGGTGCAAAGAAGCATAGTCTCGTCCCTTGCCTGCAAAAGTAGATGCTTGGTGGTGACGGTCAGGATCCAGTCGTCTAGGTATGGAAACACCTGGAATCCCTGACGTCTCAAGTGAGCTGTGACCACTGCCATGCATTTGGTGAACACACTGGGGGCTGTAGTGAGACCAAAGGGCAGAGCTCGAAACTGGTAATGACTGGCTCCCAGCTGAAACCGTACACATCTGGACCGCTTGTCTATTTTTATGTGGCAATACACATCCTGTAGATCTATCAAGCACAACCAATCATCTTTCCTTATAAAGGGAAATATTGACTGTAGTATCACCATCCAGAAAGTACAGTTTTGTACCTACCATAAATGTAGATGTTTGAGTGTATACACTGCTGCAGTCATTACACATGGGTTATCCTGCCGTCAGGCGGTTCCCCAGTGTCAGTGCGACAGGGGTACATAAGATGCAGCCGATGCCATTTTCTTCAGTTTTTCTTGCCCCAGATGTCAGGTGCCTCTAAATAGGTAGGCAATTCCAATTGCTAATAAAACATATATAAGAAAAGCAAAAACAACTTACAGCTACCAACAAATACTCCCCATAGGTAGTTAGGGTAGAAGACATAGGTACATACCAGCCAGTAAGAGGGGAAGGAGGGAGGGGACGGAGGGAGGGTAACCTGGACTGCAGCAGTGTGAACACTCAAACATCTACATTTATGGTAGGTACAAAACTGTACTATGTTCATCGTGTTACACTGCTGCAGTCATTACACTTGGGTAGAATCCCAAAGCTGAGGTAGGGTGGCTGGTTCTATAAGGCATTAGGGGTGGCTATAAGGCCCTGCAGCACTGCAGTGGCGAAGCCAGCTCTGGATTTAGAGTATAGAGGAAGATGGTAATGCTTGGTAAAGGTATGCACAGAACTCCAAGTTGCTGCTTTAAAAATATCCTTGGCAGGTACTCCCCTGAGGTAGGCAGTTGAAGTGGCTGTTGCCCTGGTGGAGTGAGATCTAATGCTGCTAGGTACAGGTTTTCCATGGTATGTGTAGCAGAAACGTATACAATGTCCTATCCATTTTGAAATAGTCTGTTTTGAAATGGCTTTTCCCTGTGCTCCTGCAGTATATGCTACCAATAATTGCTCAGATTTTCCGAAAGCTTTGGTTTTGTCCAAGTAGAAGTGTAACTGCCTGTGAATGTCCAAAGAGTGCAGTAGTCTCTCCCCTTTATTCTGTGGTTTAGGATAAAAAGTTGGCAGGTGAATAGTTTGGTTTAGAGCCACATTGGATACCACCTTTGGCATAAACGTAGGGTTAGTTCTTAAAGACACCCTTGTCCTGGTGGAAAACGAGGAAAGGTTCCACTGCCATTAGTGCCTGTAATTCTGAGACTCTTCGTGCTGATGTTATTGCCAGGAGCAGAGCAGTTTTCCAAGAGATATATTTTAATTCTGCTGTGTTAGCTGGCTCAAAATGAGGTAAAGTTAATTTTTCCAAAACAAAGTTGAGGTCCCAAGTTGGAGTAGGTGCTCTACGGGGCGGTCTTATGTTTTTAGCCCCTCTGAGGTACTGTTTTAACAGAGGATTAGAGAAAATTGGTGGATCCATGTTGTAATGAGCAGAGATGGCAGCTGCGTGGATCTTGATGGATGAGAAGGAGAGGCCTTTGTCCAGCACCTCAGTTAAGTATTGTAGTATCTGAGGAATGTTTGGGACAAGAGGGTCAAGGCTGTGAACTTGGTTCCAGGCACAGAATCTCTTCCATTTATCCGAATAGGCTTTCCTGGTACTTGGCCTTCTGGCCTCCAGAATGACATCCATAACAGCTTTGGAGAGAGGCATTGCTTGCTTGACTAAGGAATCTTCCATGCAGCTAGGTTTAAGGTCTTTAGCTGGCTGTGTAGAATTTGATTGTTGTGCTGAGTCAGCAGATGTGGGATTTGAGGCAAAATCCAGGGTGGTTCTTGTGCTAAGCTCCTTAAGATTGGGTGCCAGTGCTGGCGTGGCCAGTCTGGTGCAATCAGGATCATCTTTGGCTCTTCTTGCCTGGCTTTTATGAGTACCTTTGGCAGGAGAGGAAGTGGTGGGAAAGCGTATACTTGTAGGTTCTCCCAGCTGAATGAGAGGGCATCCACTTTCCATGCTTGTGGATGGTAACTCCCTGTGCAGAATTTTTGTAGCTGGCAGTTTATTGGGGATGCAAACAGATCTATGTCTGGGCTCCACCATTTCTGTGTTATTCTGAATATTTGTGGATTCAATTCCCATTCGTGGGGATCCATGATGTTTCTGCTTAAGTCGTCTGCCAGTGTGTTTTTCTCTCCTGGCAGGAATTGTGCTTGCAGATGAACTTGAAGGTTTATAGCTGTGTTCCACAAGGTCATGGCTTGTCTGCATAGGGGGTAGGAATGAGTGCCCCCTTGCTTGTTTACTTACCACATAACTGTGGTGTTGTCTGTCTTTATCAGTAGTTGTCCTGGATGCAGCAGGTCCTTGAAAGCTATAAGGGCATTTTGCACAGCTAGCATCTCTTTTTAACTGATGTGAAGATGCCTTTGTTCTGCAGGCCACGTGCCCTGAATACATTTGCCTGCCATGTGTGCTCCCCAGGCGTAATCTGATGCATCTGTTGTCAGTGTTTGCCTGGCTGTGGGTTGTGTAAAAGGCTGTCCCTTGTTGAGGAGACAAGCTTGAGCCCACCATTGAAACTCCTGTTGAAGGCAAGGTATTAGTGGTATAACTGTTTCCAAACTTTGACAGTGTTGAGACCACAGATTCTTTAGGTACCATTGTAGTTTCCTCATATGCAGCTTGGCATATGGAATTAGTAGTATGCAGGATGCCATGTAACCCAATGCCTGCAGAATTTTTCTTGAAGGGAGTTGGGTCTTTGTTGCCATCAATTGAAAGTACTGAGTCAGTTGTCCTTGCTTGTCTGGCTTGAGATAAGCCATCTGGGCCATTGTGTTCAAGCTGGCACCCAGGAATATAATCTCTTGTGAGGGCACTAGTTTTGATTTCTTTTCATTTACTGTGTACCCCAGGCAACTTAATAACTTTTTTACAAACACCAGATGCTCTAGAAGAATGTCCTTGCTCTCTGCTTGAATCAGGCAGTCATCCAGGTACGGATAAATTTGAATTCCTTTCTGTCTGCAAAATGCAATTACTGGTGCCAGGCACTTTGTGAAGACCCTGGGTGCAGTAGATAAGCCAAAGGGCAGTGCAGAGAATTGGTAGTGCATTGAACCAGCTATGAATCTGAAGTATCTTCTGCAGTTTTGTCTGATAGGGACATGCAGGTATGCCTCCTTGAGGTCCAAAGTCACAAGCCAAGCTTTCTTGCCCAGCATGGGAAGAAGCTGCTGTAATGTCAACATTCTGAATTTCGAACATCCAGGTAAGTGTTTAGAGATGAAAGATCCAGAATGGGCCTCCAGGCTTTGTCTTTTCTGGGTACCAGAAAGAGTCTTGAGTAAAATCCTTGTCCTTGCTCCTGTGATAGTACCTTTTGAATAGCTCTCATATTCATGAGTCCTGTAATTTGTTTTTGAGCCTCTGCCCATTGGTTTGGTGGCAGATTCGGCATTCCTTTTAACTTTGGCAGAGTGTGAAAGTGGAACCTGTAACCTTTAAATACAATGTTGAGAACCCATTTGTCTTTGGTGATCGTTTGCCAATTGTGGTAGAAGAGTGTCAGTTTTCCTCCCAAGGGAGCTGTCAAGAGGGATTTGTTTGGCAGCTGTAGTGGGAAGTCATTGGAGCTGCTTTTTATATGGTTGGGGCCTGTCTTCCCCTTCTTTCTGGCCTGAGCCAACCCATTGTCGAGGCTTATAAGGACCTTGTGTTTGACCTCTACCTCTTGGACATCTGTATCTTCCCCTTTGAGGTCTGTCTGTAATTGGAAAGGACCAATTCTTGGTTGGCCAGTTTCTGCTAAATCTAGGAGGCTGAACCTGTAAGAAATCCTTCACCGTTTGCATAGATTTAGCCTTATCCTCCATTTTCTTTAATACCTCTTCTGCCTTAACTCCAAATAACACATCCTGCTGCAAAGGTGCATCCAATAATTTTGCTTTAACATGATCTGGTAACGTATGTTCTTTTAACCAAGCATGTCTTCTAATGACAGAGCCTGTAACTGCTGCTCTGCAGGAGGCCTCTAAAGAATCAAAACCACACTGCAAAGTATGCTTTCCCACTTGTTCAGCTGCATGCAATAAATCCTGCATTTCTTTAAAATTTGGAGGATCTGATTCGGGAAGCATTTTCTGTTTTAACTGAGGCAGTAAAAATTGCTGATATTTTAGCATGTGAAACTGGCAATTTAAGGCTCTCATTGCTAAAGTTGCAGACGTATATACTTTCTTTCCCCATCTGTTTAATGCTCATGAATCTCTGTCAGAGGGAACTGGGTTCTTGGCTGATGAGGCCTTAATTCCTCTGGGTCCCTGAGAAATAGTTTCAGGGTCAGCTACAGGGCTTTTATACAGAAATTTATGTGAGTCAGGGACTCTGTAGTATCTGTCAGGTTTAACAGGGGCTGGAGGTAAGGAATCAGGATTTAAGCTGGATTCAGTATACACATCATCCACAATATCTAACACTGGCAGAATAGCAAGGGGTCTGTGTTGAGGTAATAAAAGGAAGTCTCTGAGCCTTTTCTTGGATTCTGAGTAATCCTGGCCTTCCCAGTGGAAATGTTCCCTCATGGTATGTAGGGTTTCCCCAAAGGAATAGTCCTCAGGCGGTGAGGCTGATGGAATTGATTCCTCAGCATCAGAATCCTCATAAGGGGGTAAGGAATATCCTAGGTCTGAGGATGAATCAGAAGAGATGGACATCTGGTCGGATGAGTCATAGTCTGCATCCTGTCTAGGCCTTTTATCAGGAGGGGGATGGGACCTCGTGATCAGAGTGATTAGGTCTTCGGCCATTTTGAGCATTTGTTTCTTAGGCATGGAGGCCTGTCCTGGAGAATGCTGTATTTGTTTCTTTGATTTTAAAGGAGGCTTAAGACTTAGCTGAGGGTTTAATGCTTAACTGAGTAGGTCTGAAGACAACCTCTGAAGCTGTGGGTTGCTCAACTACTCCGTATCCCTCTGAAAGGTTAGTCTCGGTAGGCTGAATAACTTGTGCGTCCGAAGGCCCAGCCATCTCCACGTGGGAGTCAGAGGCGGCCTGTGGTTCTACAGAAGCAGTAGTCAGGGGCTACGAAGGCGCCTCGCTGAAAACCAGAGAGCCGGTGACTGGCCTAGAAGAGGCTTCGTCATCAGTTTTAGGCCTCGGATGCCTATCCTTGTCTTTGCGCTTTTTATGTACTCCGGTCGTTAGAAGTTCTGATGGCATGGTATAATTGAATTTTCTACCAAAATAATGTCGGGCAAAATCAAACCGATGTTTAATAGTGCGCTTGTTAAACCTAGCACAAAACCAACAACCAGTGACGTCGTGGTCTGGGCCTAGGCATGGGATACAATAGGAATGGAAATCCTTATGAGGTATTTGCTTCCCACAAGAAATAGTTATTAACTTTTACTGACATCGGTCTGAGGCAAGAAAACGTTTCCCCAACAGGGTACTTAGCTTTGTAGAAGACTTCAGTTCTGGATTCGGAATGAAAATCTCAGGAGACGGCCGACCGACACTTGCGAACTGCTTTTGCTTCGGGCACCGCATGGCAAGAAAAGACTGAAGAAAATGGTGTTGGCTGCATCTTATATACCCCTGTTGCACTGACGTCAGGGAGGAGGCGACGGCAACTGACGCCGGACCGGGACTTTGGAACTCAGGCCGGCTGGGGAACCGCCTGACGGCAGGATAACCCAAGTGTAACGACTGCAGCAGTGTAACACAATGAACATATTTGCCTTCTTCACAGATTTGTTTAATTTGCTGAAATCCAGAATAGGTCTCCAGTCCGCTGTCTTTTTTGGTACTAAAAAGAACCTTGAGTAAGTTCCAGATTCAATCTGGTCTGCGGGGACATCTTGGATGACACTTTTTTCTAGCAACTTGAGTACCTCTTGTGTTCCGTAGTCCTTCTGACTGGGTGGAACGTCTGGTACAGACTTGTTTGTGGGAGGGGGAGTAGAAAAGGGGATGCAATATCCTCTGGATATGGTTGTCTGTACCCATTTGTCTTGGGAGATCTCTAGCCAGATGTTTGGGTACAGTGACAAACGTCCCCCAACTGCCTCCAGACAAAAGCAGGTGGGCTTCCTTTCAGGAGCGATGGAAGGGACTCCCAGAGAACGTATCTCTGTCCTGCTGATTTTGTGGACCCTCTCTGCCAAGAGGTCGACATCTTCCATTAGCACCTCCTCCTCTGCCCCTGGGGGAAGTGTCACCACGTGCATCAGAGAAACCTTTTTGGTACTTGTGGAACCACATCTTCCCACCCTTCTGACTTTTGGGATAAGGTCTAGACAGGGCCGAAAAATGGACTTCCACGGCAGACAAGGTTTTCCCTTTCTGCTCACACCTGGTTAAGGTATCTTTCACCTTGGGTCCAAAAAGGGATGAACCATCAAAAGGGGCGTTTTTTAAGGAAGACTTGAAGGGCTCGGCAAAATTGCAAAGATGCATCCAGGAATGTCTCCTTAGGGAAATTCCTGTAGCTGCTGCTCTGCTCGCTCCATCAACTGCATATAAAATCAGTCTCAAGGAGGAATTGACAACAGAACTGAGGGTGGAGAACTGCAAAGAAATTTGTCTGCAGTCCCCAAAGCTACAGTACCCCGAAGGGTATCTCTTAGCTCTTTGAGGAGATCCCTTTGAAGTCTCGTAAAATGGGTCAGATAATTCAGCGACCACAGGGTAAAGGCCACTGAAGAAAGGTACGCTTTTCATATCTGTTCATAGTCCATGACTCTCTGTTGCGAGGATGAGCAGATGAAGAGGTCTTCGATAACTCCTCCTTAGTGGCCACAGCCACCAGCATCGCATCTACAGGGACGCCTTTAGTCAGGAACTCCTTCTCTGTAGGGGCAGTGATAAATTTATTGGGCCTCCGCGGAACAGGTTCCACTGTATCAGGGGAAGTCCAGGCCTTTCTAGAAATAACATTAAGGAGCTGATCATAGGGGGGAGTCACCCAGAAGGTGGAAGGGTGAGATCCGAAAGCCTCCAAATACACCAATTCATTCTTTAAAGGGTTAGTGGGCTTCCAGCCATCCCTCTGTTTCAGGATCTCAGGGCTGTCAGCAAAAGAGACATCCTCAGAGGGGGACTGTGGGGACCCTTCAGACTCATCCAGATTAGTGTCCGATGTAACTAACTCAGCGGAGTCTATGTGCTTCCTCTTGCACAGCCTCTTCCAAGGGACTTCCTCAGAGGGACATTCTGGAGAAGTTTCAGAGCAGACAATGCCGCCCGCAGGGGCTTCCTGGGGCTCTAAATCTCTACACTTGGGGGGAGTGAGTGAAGAAGAGACCAACACCGGCACCTGTGAGGGAAGAGAAGATGGCTCCGAGAGTGGAGCTGTCTGGGATGACAGCACTCTCTCCATCAGCTCAAAAGCCCCCTCACTCTGCACCGAAGAGACCCTTCGCTCCGAAGATGCTAATGATTGACTCCGAGGTGGAGCGGGTGGCTCCAAAGCCGATGTAGGAAGCGAGTTCAACCGCGCTGAGGCACCGAGGGGTAGAGTTGGCTCAGACAACAGTTCAGGCAGACGCCCCTCCCTGGACCAGACGGGTGAGTGTCGGCTCCTAGACTCCTCGAGATCCAAAGGACTCAAAGACGACGGAGCAGAAGCCTGAACCAATGATCCTGAAGAAGGTCCCAGTACTGACAATTCCACTGCTATCGGATCCATACTCTGTCTAAAACCACCACCGGGGTCGGAGGAGGAGGAGGAGGACGAGTCAAAATTGGTGTCTTGGACGGCCCTGAGTCCTTTAGGGTCAGAGACAATAAATTTTTTGCCAGCGCCGGAGTCTTAAGCAATCTCTTCACCACTCGCTCCACATCATCATCGGATAAACTCCTGGAGGAATAGGAGGATAATCAAGGAGATCTGGTCCTCTCCAAAATGGGTGATCTCAAGGTTGACGATATCTGCTCCAAAACAGGAGACCGTCTCCTAACTGGTAACTTTACCAGCTCCGAGAATACTGATGGGGCCGACAAGGTTGATTTTGTTTTGTCGGAACCAAGAGCCCTTGGTTTCGAAGCAGTAACTTTTTTAGGAGGCTCTGAAGCTGGAGCCGAAATGGCATGTCTTTTGAACCCTGTATGGGAAGGAGGAGGAGGCTTGGAGCTTTGAGATCCCTCCAAAGATTTCCTGGAAAGGACCTTTCAACAACCCCCAGATCATCAATTTATTTTTATGCTCTTGAAGGTCCCTGCTGCTGAACCCATGGCAAACCATGCAAGGGTCTTGTAAGTGGATGGCACCCAAACAATATACACAACTAGTGTGCCCATCAGTAATCGACATCTTCTGAGTGCACTTCCTTAAACCAGACTGCCTATGTTCTTTAGGCTCTTTCTTCCTGCTAATATTTTGTACCTTTTTTTTTTGAATTTGTCGGAAACAAAAAGAGAAATTATATAAATTTTCTAAATATATACTTTAACTATAAACTGCTCCAAAGAGAAAAGGAGCCTACTAACTACTAGCACACAAGAAGTTGAAAGGCACACAGAGTAGTAATAAACTTTTTTTCTTTTTTTTTTTTAAGCTTCAAGCAAAGAAACCACTAAAGATGGGTTTAAACACTAAATACACTGCTCAAAAGAAACAGGAGCTTACTGCTATAAACACCACACCCAAAAAAAGGTATTAGCAGACGCTGTAAAAGAAAAAAAACTAACTACTAAATGACACACTAACAAACAATTACTAGAAAGCCACACACAAATGGAGAATCCTCTAACTAAAATGGAATCTCCAAGGGAAGGGAAGGGAAGACACAGGAAGGGAAGCAGCCCTCTAAATTAAACGGGCCGCCAAGAGCCCTCTAACTCAAATAGGTCTCTCACAGACACAAAGGGAAAAACAATGCGCAGACGCAAAGAGGGGTTTTAACTAACTCTATTTCACAAAATAAGACAGAAAAAATAGAGGTGTACACTTACCATAAATGTAAATGTTCAAGTGTATTCACTGTTGCAGTCATTACATTTGGGTTATCTGTTTGCAGTAGCCCTCAGTCGGCCTGATTAACAAAGTCTTGGGTCCTGCGTCAGATGCTGTCCCTTCTTCCATGACGTCAGGTCGTCAGGGTTATAAAACATGCAGCCGACGCCATTACATCAGTTTTTCCTGCCCCAGATGTCAGGTGCCCCCCTAATGGGAAGCAATTAAATCTATAATCACAAGGATATACCTCCAATAAAAAAGCAAATACACCAAAAATCTTTTTGAGCATAGTAAGGGAGAGTAGAGGTATAGCCAAAAGAAAAAAGGGGGCTGGAGGGAGGATAACCAGGACTGCAACAGTGAATACACTCGAACATACAGAACTGTACTATGTTCTTCGTGTTTCACTGTTGCAGTCATTACATTTGGGTAGATTCCCAAAGCTAAGGTTGGGAGGAGGAATTTAAATAGAATTAGGACCAGCTATAACACCCTACAAGACTGCAGTGGCAAAGCCAGCTCTGGATTTAGAGGAAATTGGCAAATGATAATGCTTGGTGAAAGTATGTACAGAACTCCAGGTAGCAGCTTCTAGGATGTCCCTGGTAGGAGCGCCCCTGAGAAAGGCTGTGGAGGTAGAAGCAGCCAGAATTGAATGGGGTCTGATGCCCTCTGGGATAGGCTTTCCATGGTGCTATTAGCAGAAATGAATGGAGTGGCCTATCCATTTTGAAATGTTTTGCTTTGAAATAGCTTTCCCCTCTGTCCGTGCAGCAAATGCCACCAGCAGTTGTTCAGATTTCCTTTGAGGTTTAGTCCTGCCCAAGTAAAATCTAAGTTGTCTGTGCACATCTAAGGAGTGCAGTATCCATTCCCCTTTGTTCTGTAGGTTAGGAAAGAAGGTAGGCAAATGAATGGACGGATTAAGAGCCACATTGGATACCACCTTGGGCATGAAAGAGGGATTGGTTCTGAGGGACACCCTGTCCGCATGAAAGATGATGAAAGGCTCCACTGCCATAACGACCTGTAATTGAGATACCCTTCTTGCAGAAGTGATTGCTAAAAGGAAAGCTGTTTTCCAGGAAAGGAATTTTAAATCTGCAGTAGCAGCTGGCTCGAAAGGAGGAAGAGTGAGTTTCTCCAAGACAAAGTTAAGGTCCCAGGCTGAAATTGGAGCTCTCCTGGGTGGCCTTAAATTTTTGACCCCTCTGAGGAACTGTTTGAGCAGTGGGTGAGAGAAGAGGGGTGTCTCTGTGCTGTAATGAGCTGAAATGGCTGAGGCATGAATTTTGATGGAGGAAAAGTACAAGCACTTATGAAACATCTCAGTCAAGTATTGTAGAATCTGAGGTAAATTGGGCACTGTTGCGCTCATCCCTTGAGAATGATTGCAGGCACAAAATCTTTTCCATTTTGCAGCATAAGATTTTCTAGTACTAGGCCTCCTTACCTCTAAAATGATATCCATCACTGATTTACTGAGGGATGGTAAAGGAGAGATTAGGTAATTAGCCAGGCTGCTAGGTTCAGGGTTTGCAGCTGAGGGTGCAGAATCTGGTTCTCCTGCTGAGACAACAGGGAAGGAGTCTGAGGCAGGTGCCATGGGGCCAAGCGTGACACACTGCGCAAAAGGGGGTATCAGTGTTGGCGTGGCCAATCTGGCGCAATTAAAATTGTCTTTGGCTTGTCCTGTTTGATCTTTAGTAGTACCTTGGAGAGCAGAGACAGAGGAGGAAAGGCATAAACTGATAGGTTTTTCCAGCTGAAGGATAGAGCATCCATTTGGATAGAGCATCCATTTTCCAAGCTAGCTTGTGGGGAATCCTTGTGCAAAATTTGTCAAATTGATGGTTCTGAGGAGAGGCAAACAGGTCTATATCTGGGCTCCCCCACTTGCTTGTCGACATGTTGAAAATCCTTGGTTCCAGTTCCAACTCATGTGGGTCCATGAGGTTTCTGCTTAGTCCGTCTGCCAGTGTATTTAGTTTTCCTGGCAGGAATTGAGCTTGTAGATTCACTTGGTAGCTCAAGGCTATGTTCCACAATGCCATGGCTAGTCTGCAGATGGGGTAAGAATGTGTACCCCCCTGCTTGTTTATGTACCACATGACAGTGGTATTGTCAGTCTTTACCATTAGTTGTCCTGGAAGAATGTGGTCCTTGAAGGCTGTCAGAGCATTCTGCACAGCTAACATTTCCTTTTGATTTATGTGCAGGTGCATTTGACTTGGGATCCATTTGCCCTGAATGGACTTCCCTGCTAGGTGAGCCCCCCATGCAAAGTCTGATGCATCTGTTGTTAAGGTTTGAGCGGCAGGTGGTAGTGTGAATAGTAGTCCCCTGTTTTGGTGGCATGCCTCTGCCCACCAAAGGAACTCTAGGCATAGGCACGGTATGATAGGAATCATTGCTTCTAGATCCTGTGAATGTTGACACCATAAGCTTTTGAGATACCATTGTAGTTTCCTCATATGCAGCCTTGCATATGGAATTAGAAGAATGCAGGAAGCCATGAACCCCAAGGCATGCAGTATTTGCCTTGCAGATAACTGGGTTTTTGTGGTCACTTGTTTGAAGTAGGTTGTCAAATGAATCCGTTTCTCTGGCATGAGAAAAGCCATCCGGGAAGTTGTATTCAAGCTTGCTCCCAGGAATATGATTTGTTGACAGGGTACCAGGTGTGATTTATTTTCGTTTATGGTGTACCCCAGACAAGTCAGCACAAAGGCCGGATGATTCAAAAGTATGTCCTGGCTTCCTGCCTGAATTAGACAATCGTCCAGGTATGGGTATATTTGAATATTTCTTTGCCTGCAGAATGCAATGACTGGAGCTAGGCACTTTGTGAATACCCTGGGCGCAGTAGATAAGCCAAAGGGTAGTGCAGAGAACTGATAGTGCATGTAGCCTGCTTTAAAGCGTAGCCATCTTCTGCAAGACTCCCTGATAGGGATGTGCAGGTATGCTTTTAAGTCTAGTGTTGCCAACCATGCATTTTTGCCTAGCATAGGAACCAGCTGGTGAAGATACAGCATTTTGAATTTTGGAATCACCAGAAAGGTGTTTAGAGTAGAAAGGTCCAGGATAGGAAGCCATGTATTGCCTTTTCTGGGTACCAGGAAAAGTCTCGAATAGAAACCTTCTCCCTTTTCCTCTTCTGGTACCAACTGAATAGCCTCCATGCTCAAGAGAGAAAGAGAACTTGATTTTGGGCCTCTGCCCACTGATTTGGGGGTAGATCTGGCCACCCGCTTGGTGTTGGTAACGTGTGGAAGTGAAATATGTATCCTTGGGACACTATATTTAAAACCCATTTGTCCTGGGTAATGAGTTCCCAGTTTTTGGCCTGCAGACCAATCTTTCCGCCTAAAGGAGCATTCAGTTGGGAAGTGCTTGGAAGTTTTAAAAACAAGTCATTGAGACAGTTTTCCATGGGGGGGGAGTCTTACAACTCCCAGATTTGGGTGCGAAAATCCCCCACTGCTTAGTCTTGTGTGTCCCCTGGGACTGAAATCTGGGGTTTCTGCTGTGTCTGGGTTTGGTTTGAGAAGATCTGGAAGGGGCTGGAAAGGACCAATTCTTAGAGGGCCAATGCCTACTAAATCTAGGAAGATGAACTTCCAAGAAATATTTAACAGTTTGCATAGATTTAGCTTTATCTTCCATCTTTTTAAGAACTTCCTCAGCTTTGTTGCCAAACAGGCGGTCCTGATTTAAGGGAGCATCCAACAGTTTAGCTTTAACATGATCAGGCAAAGAGTGCTCCTTAAGCCAAGCATGCCTTCTGAGCACAGACCCAGTAACAGCAGCCCTGCAAGAGGCCTGTAATGAATCAAATCCACATTGCAAAGTATGTTTACCAACCTGTTCAGCAGAATGCAATAAATCTTGTAATTCTTTTTTTTCAGCACAGTCAGGAATCAACATAATTTTCTGTTTAAGCAACCCAATAACACGTTGTGGATACTTTAAAGCCCTAATGGCCAAGGTTGCAGAAGTGTAAACCTTCTTACTCCATCTATCCAGCGCCCTGGAGTCTCTATCAGAAGGGGTAGGATTTTTAGTAGTAGAAGCCTTAATGCCATTGGGTCCCTGTGAAATAGTCTCTGGATCCGCAATAGGATTTTTAAAAAGAAACTTGTGTGAATCAGGAACCCTGTAATATCTGTCAGGTTTTCTGGGTGCAGGAGGCAAAGAATCAGGGGCCAAACTAGATTCCAAAAAGGCATAATCAACAATGTCTAGTACAGGAGGTATAGCTAAAGGCCTATGCTGAGGCAGGAGTAAGAAATCCCTAAGCCTCTTTTTTGAATCAGAAAATCCTGGCTTTCCCAGTGGAAATGCTCCCTTAGAGTATGTAAGGTTTCACCAAAAGAAAAATCCTTTGGAAGGGAAGCAGAGGGAACAGAGTTCCTCTGCATCAGAATCCTCATAAGTAGATAAGGGCAAATCCAGATCATCAGAAGAATCAGAAAAATCAGAATCTTGGTCAGAAGATTCATAAACAACTTCAGTCCTAGGTCTCTCAGAAGGGGGAGGTTGGCTTCCCCTGATTAAAGTTATAAGATTTTCAGCCATTCTTATCATTTTGTTTTTTAGGCATAGAGGCCTGAGCATGCAGCCTGGATGTCAGTTTCTTAGGCATGGTTCGAGATTTAGGGCTAAATGAAGAAGGAGGCGTCAGTTTAATATGCAAGTCCATAGGCCTGAATACACCCTCAGAAGCCGGTGCCTGCATAGCAGCTCTGGACCCATCCAAGGTACAGACATCCGCAGGTTCCACAGTTGAAGCATCTCACAGCATACCGGACTCCGAGTGGGTCTCAGTAGAGGCCTGCGAACCAAAAGTAGCGGGTATCAGGGGCTGCGAAAGCGCCTCACTGAGTACCGGTGAACAGGCGACTGGCTTAGGAGAAGCGTCGTTGGCAGTTTTGGACCTAGGCAGCCTGTCTCTGTCTTTATCTTTGCGTTTTTTCGGAATCCCAGTAGTCAGATGGCTAACCGATGACATTTCTGGATAATTAAACCGAGAGGCGAAAATATACAGATGACAGATAGTGCGCTGATTAAATAAAGCACAAAACTGACAGCAAGGTACGTTGTGGTCAGGGACCAGGCAAGGAATACAGTACAAATGAAAATCTTTGTGAGGTATTTGCTTTCCACAAGTAATGCAATTATTAACTTTTACTGACATCGGTAAGGAGCAAGAAAAAGTTTCCCCAACAGGGTACTTAGCTTTAGTTGAAGACTTTGGTTCTGAAACTCGAAAAAGTACAGCTGTGTGCCTACCATAAATGTAGATGTTCGAGTGTATTCACTGCTGCAGTCATTACACTTGGGTTATCCTGCTGGCAGGCTACCCATAGTCGGCCAGAATTCCAAAGTCTAGGTCCGGCGTCGGTTGGTGTTGCCTCTTCTCTGACGTCAGTGCGCCAGGGGATTAAAAGATGCAACCGACCCCATTTTCTTTAGTTTTTCTTGCCCCAGATGTCAGGTGCCCCCAAATAGGCTGAAAAAAAAGCATGCATGTACTAAAATAAACATTTCCTTCACCTACAAGCAAATACACCATGTAGGTTGTATAGAATTGAGAAGTACAGAAAATCCCCAGCAAAGAAAAGGGGGATGGTGGGTGGGTAACCTGGACTGCAACAGTGAATACACTCGAACATCTACATTTATGGTAGGTACACAACTGTACTATCTTCATCATGTTTCACTGTTGCAGTCATTACACTTGGGTTGAATCCCAAAGCTGAGGTTGGGTGGCTGAGCCTAAATAGGATTAGAAGAGGCTACCAGGCCCTGCAGAACTGCAGTGGCAAAGCCTGCTCTGGATTTAGAGTAGAGAGGTAAGTGGTAGTGCTTGGTGAAAGTGTGCACTGAACTCCAGGTTGCAGCCTCTAAAATGTCTTTGGTTGGTACTCCTCTGAGGAAGGCTGCTGATGTGGCTGCTGCTCTGGTAGAATGTGGCCTAATGCCCTTAGGCACTGATTTGCCATGTTGTGAATAGCAGAAATGAATGCAGTGTCCTATCCATTTCGAAATAGTCTGTTTTGAGATGGGCTTTCCTTGTGATCCTGCAGCATAAGCTACAAACAGTTGCTCAGTTTTTCTGAAAGCTTTTGTTTTGTCCAAGTAAAATCGTAGCTGTCTGTGTATGTCCAAAGCGTGTAGAAGTCTCTCCCCTTTATTCTGGGGATTTGGATAGAATGTTGGCAAATGAATGATTTGGTTAAGAGCCACACTGGATACTACCTTTGGCATAAATGTTGGGTTTGTCCTTAGAGAGACCCTGTCCTGATAAAAAATGATGAAAGGTTCCACTGCCATTAATGCCTGTAACTCTGAGACTCTTCTTGCTGAAGTTATTGCTAGGAGCAGAGCAGTTTTCCATGATAAGAATTTTATATCAGCTGTATTGGCTGGCTCAAAAGGAGGCAGTGTGAGCTTTTCTAAAACAAAACTGAGGTCCCATGTAAGTATTGGTGCTCTCCTTGGGGGTCTTATGTTTTTTGCCCCTCTGAGGTACTGTCTTAGAAGTGGATTAGAGAAAATAGGAGGTTCCGTATTGTAGTGAGCTGAAATGGCAGATGCATGGATCTTAATTGATGAGAATGATAGGCCTTTGTCCAGTATCTCAGTTAGATATTGTAAAATCTGAGTTATATTTGGAACAAGTGGTTCGAGTCCTTGTGCCTGGTTCCAAACACAGAATCTCTTCCATTTTTCTGCATAAGATTTCCTAGTGCTGGGCCTCCTGGCTTCTAAAATGACATCCATAACAGCTTTAGAGAGAGGTGTGGACTGAGTGGCTATATTATCTGCCATGCAGCCAGATTTAAGGTTCTGAGTTGACTGTGCAGAATCTGATTGTTTTGTTGAGTCAGAAGATGAGGAATTTGAGGTAAAGGCCAGGCTGGGCCTTCAGACAAGCTCTTTAGGATTGGGTACCAGTGCTGGCATGGCCAGTCTGGGGCAATCAGAATCATTTTTGGCTTCTCTTGTCTGACTTTTAGGAGCACCTTGGGAAGGAGAGGCAGTGGAGGAAAGGCATAAACTGTCAGGGTTTTCCAGCTGAATGATAGAGCATCCACTTTCCATGCTTGTGAGTGATAAGTTTTTGTACAGAATCTCTGTAGTTGGCAGTTGTGAGGGGAGGCAAAAAGTTCTATGTCTGGGCGTCCCCATTTCCTTGTTATCATGCTGAAGACCTGTGGATTTAGTTTCCATTCATGAGCATCCATGAGATTTCTGCTTAGTTCGTCTGCCAGAGTATTTTTCTTTCCTGGCAGGAATTGTGCCTGCAGATGTACTTGATAGGTCAGTGCTGTGTTCCACAAAGTCATGGCTTGCCTGCAGAGGGGGTAGGAATGTGTGCCCTCTTGCTTGTTTATGTACCACATAACTGTGGTATTGTCCATCTTTAGTAATAGTTGTCCTGGATGTAGTAGATCCTTGAAGGCTGTCAGGGCATTCTGTAGAGCTAGCATCTCTTTTTGATTGATTTGAAGATGCACTTGGTCCTTGGGCCATGTGCCCTGAATACATTTTTCTGCCATGTGAGCCCCCCAGGCATAATCCGATGCATCTGTTGTTATTGTCTGCCTGGCTGTGGGTAAAGTGAAAGGCTGTCCCTTGTTGTGGTGACAGGCCAGTGCCCACCATCGAAACTCCTGTTGCAAGCAGGGAATTAGAGTTATTATTGTTTCCAGGCTGTGGCAATGTTGAGTACAAACACTTTTTAGATACCATTATAGTTTCCTCATATGCAGTCTTGCATATGGAATTAGAATGCAGGATTCCATGAAGCCCAGGGCCTGCAGAATTTTTCTTGCAGGGAGCTGGGTCTTTGTTGCCATCATTTGAAAGTAATGAGTCAGTTGCCTTTGCTTGTCTGGCGTGAGATAAGCCATCTGGGCAGTTGTATTTAAGCTTGCACCCAGGAATTTTATGTCTTGAGAGGGCGCTAGTTTTGATTTCTTTTCGTTTACTGTGTACCCTAGGCAAATTAGTAATCTTTTTACAAACGCCAGATGCTTTAGTAGAATGTCCTTGCTCTCTGCTTGAATAAGGCAGTCGTCCAAGTAGGGATATATGTGAATTCCTTTTTGTCTGCAAAATGCAATTACTGGTGCCAGGCATTTTGTGAAGACCCTGGGCGCAGTAGATAAGCCAAAGGGCAGTGCAGAGAATTGGTAATGCATTGAGCCAGCTATGAATCTGAGGTATCTTCTGCAAGATTGTCTGACTGGGACATGCAGGTATGCCTCCTTGAGGTCCAAAGTAACTAGCCAAGCCTTCTTGCCCAGCATGGGTAGAAGTTGCTGCAGTGCTAACATTTTGAATTTTGGAACATCCAGGAAAGTATTTAGGATTGACAGGTCCAGTATTGGTCTCCAGGCTTTGTCCTTTCTGGGTACCAGGAAAAGTCTTGAGTAAAATCCTTGTCCCTGTTCTTGCTGTGGTACTCTTTGAATAGCTCTCATGTCCATGAGAGCAGAAATTTGTTTTTGTGCCTCTGCCCATTTGTTTTGTGGCAGGTCTGGCATACCTTTTGATTTTGGAAGGGTGTGAAAGTGGAACCTGTAACCCTGAGAAACAATATTCAGTACCCATTTGTCCTGGGTGATAATGTGCCAGTTTTGTGAGAAAAGTGTTAGCTTTCCCCCTAAGGGTGCTGCCAAAAGGTAAGTGCTTGGCATTAGTAGAAGGAAGTCATTGGGACTGTTTCCTATAAGGTTGTGATTTGTCTTCTCCTCCTTTGGGGGCTGAAGCACCCCATTGTTTTGGTCTGTATGAGCCTTGGGGATGAGATCTGCCTCTTGGGTGCCTGTATCTGCCTCTTTGTGGCCTGTCTGACACCGGAAAGGACCAATTTTTTGAAGGCCAGTTTCTGCTAAATCTAGGAGGTTGAACCTGTAAGAAATCCTTTACTGTCTGCATTGATTTTGCTTTATCCTCCATTTTCTTTAACACCTCTTCTGCCTTAACACCAAATAAAGTATCATGCTGTAGTGGAGCATCCAATATTTTTACTTTAACATGTTCAGGTAAACTTTGTTCTTTAAACCAAGCATGCCTTCGAATGACAGAGCCTGTAACTGCAGCTCTGCAAGAAGCCTCTAATGAATCAAAACCACATTGCAGAGTATGCTTTTCCACTTGTTCAGCTGCATGCAATAAATCCTGCATTTCCTTATTGTCAGGACATTCTGAGTTTGTAAGCATTTTCTGTTTTAACAAAGACATGAGGTACTGTTGATATTTAAACATGTGAAACTGGCAGTTTAAAGCCCTTACAGCTAAAGTAGCAGAAGTGCAAACTTTTTCCCCCATCTATCCAGAGCTCTGGAATCCCTACCAGAGGGGGCAGGGTTTTTTGCAGTGGAAGCCTTAACCTCTTTAGGACCCTGAGAAATTGTTTCTGGGTCAGCAGCAGGGTTTTTATAAAGAAATTTATGAGAGTCTGGGACCCTGTAGTATCTGTCTGGCTTAACTGGTGCAGGGGGTAAAGAATCAGGAGACAAACTGGAATCAGAGAAAACATCAACAACAATATCAAGCACAGGGGGGATAGCCAGGGGCCTGTGCTGAGGCAATAAAAGAAAGTCTCTGAGCCTTTTCTTGGATTCTGAATAATCCTGGCTATCCCAATGGAAATGCTCCCACATGGTGTGCAAAGTTTCCCCAAAAGAATAATCCTCAGGCGGAGAGGCTGAAGGTATAGATTCTTCTGCATCAGAGTCCTCATAGGGAGGGAGAGAATAGCCCTGATCTGAAGAGGAATCAGAGGAAATAGAAACCTGGTCAGAGGAGTCACAGTCAGTGTCTTGCCTAGGCCTTTTATCAGGAGGGGGATGGGAACCCCTGATCAAAGTAATTAGGTCCTCGGTCATTTTAAGCATCTGTTTCTTTGGCATGGATGACTGTCCAGGAGAATGCTGTACTTGTTTCCTTGTCTTTAATGGTGTTTTTGACTTTGCCTTGGCTGCTGTAGTGGACTTAATAGTAAGCTGTGAAGGTCTAAAAACACCCTCAGAAGCTGATGCCTGCTCAGCGGCTCCAGACCCATCTGAGGGAATAGTTTCCGCAGGCCCAATAACTTGAGTTTCCAGAGGCCTAGGTGTCTACACGTGGGAGTCGGATGCGGCCTATGGCTCTGAGGTAGCAGGTGTCAGTGGCTGTGAAAGCGCCTCACTGAGAACCGGCGACTGGCCTAGAAGAGGCCTCGTCGGTTTTAGACCTCGGATGCCTGTCCTCTTCCTTGTCTTTGCGGTTTTTATGAATTCCAGTCGTCGGTTGTTCCGACGGCATTATGTAGTTAAACCTTCAGCCAAAGTAATGTAAAGCAAAATCAAACCGGCGCTTAACAGTGCGTTTGTTGAATCTAGCACAAAACCGACAACTAGTAACGTCATGGTCAGGGCCTAGGCAAGGAATACAGTAAGAGTGAAAGTCCTTATGAGGTATTTGTTTCCCACAAGAAATACAATTGTTAACTTTTACTGACATCGGTCTGGAGCAAGAAAAAGTTTCCCCAATGGGGTACTTAGCTTTATTGAAGACTTCGGTTCTGAAATTCGATTTCGAAAATCTCAGGAGTCGGCCGATCAGCACTTGTGAACTGCTTTTGCTTCGGGCACTGCGCTGCAAGAAAGACTGAAGAAAATGGTGTCGGCTGCATCTTTTATACCCCTGGCGCACTGATGTCAGGAAGAGGCGACAGCAACTGACGCCGGACCTAGACTTTGGAATTCTGGCTGAATGCGGGTAGCTTGCCAGCAGGATAACCCAAGTGTAATGACTGCAACAGTGAAACACGATGAACATCGTAAATTTCAGGAGTCAGCCGACCGGCCCTTGCAACATGCTTCTGCTTTGGGCACCGCACGGCAAGAAAGACTGATGTAATGGCGTCGGCTGCATGTTTTATACCCCTGACGACCTGACATCATGGAAGAAGAGACAGCATCCGACACAAGATCCAAGACTCTGTTAATCAGGCCGACTGAGAGCTACTGCAAGCAGATAACCCAAATGTAATGACTGCAACAGTGAAACACAAAGAACATCTGCCAGAAATTGCAGAAATAAGTGAAACAAAATCTACTCAGCCATCGAGGCAGTCGGAAGACATCCCGTCGCTTGAGTGGCAAATGAGATCTGGGGATTTTATCAGATGCATCATGGGATAGGGGTCAGCCTTGAGCCAGTGGAAGCTCTTGAGCTTTTGTATTCGGCCAGGTTGGAACCACTGCTCAGTTCTGAACCCAGCCAGCAAGAATTACGGCAAGATAGGGCAACATAACATCAGTACTTAAATGCTGACCAATACAGTGGAAATGTCATAAAACCAAAATCAATAGGCTATCTTTAATAATGGTAGAGGCCAAGTATCTATGTTGGGTAGGATAGGTCTTGGAGAATGCAAAGGTGACAAGAGCATGACAGTCTGACTCTTTTGTTGCCTTGTTGCTATGTGACTAGTAAAGACAATCCAAGCTATTAACCAAGATAATATCAAGAAACAAATATAGAGGGACAGGTGCAATTAATGAAAGTATCAGACCATGCTATTTCTATAACTACCTTCCATCAAAGAAAAATGTATCCAGTTCTTAAATAAACTGATGCCTGGTATATGTTGCAGAGGTTAAGGATGTGAGCTATAGTTACTGCGGGTTTGATTCCTTTAGTCCTTGTTTACCTATTTTGTGACTTAACCAGACATTGTTCTCACGTCACCCCTGAAAAAGGACTGTATATCCAGTGGGCCTGACTTAAGAAATAGGATTATTATTATTATTTTGATTGCTTCTTGACATTTGTTACATAGATCTAACAGGTTACAAATATGCTCTGGCCAAAAAATTATGCAAACTTAGCAACTACATTAAAAAACATTCTGTTTGTCAACTATAACTATAAGAAGCAGTACTGTCTACAAACCAACAAAGTTCTAAACTTGCAGCAAGATACATGTAGACAGGCAGTTGTTAAACAAAAGCCTGAAAAAATGAAAGATGCAACACTGTGCATCACCAACCATCCATACTGAGTGTTGAAAACAAAATAAAACATCTCTTATTTATGAAGATCACTGCTGGGGAGAAAGGAATCTCATGTTAAACACTAACTCTTAAAACAGGAACCCACGTACCTATCACTCAACTAAAACCAAAATCCCAAGCAAATATGGATAAAGAGATAATCCAAAACACATTATAATACAAACAATTCCCTTTAGACTTCTCTTCTATTTTTCTCCTGTTTTTCACCTAAAGTGATGTATATAAGAACAAATGGCGACACTATTGCTGAAAATATTTGTAAATAGATTTTTTTTGTTGTGTTTTAAAAATGTGTAAGTTAAGTGTACAAGCATTTATCACAGTGTTTTTCCTATCTGATTAATGCATAGGTATGCAAACTTTAATATGCATGTATAAACAAATAGTTATTTTTTCGTTATTACAACTGTTGCATATTACTCATGTTCATACTGCCAACTGTTCTGATGTGTAACTTGAATGGTTTTAGCTGTATGTCAAAAAAGTAATAAAATATTATCTTGGAAAACAAACAAAAAAAAAAAAAAAAAAGGAACCCACTTATAAAGCAGGAGTGTAGCATTTTGAGAGAGCCAGGACATCTACATTCCCTATTTCGGTGAAACAGCTCAGGGTCTACGTGCTGCTAATGTTTAAGATAGGAATGAATAGTGGGAAAGCAAACATGCATATAATAAACAACTCAGGAGCTTAATAAAATCCATCAAAGCCAAGTTTAAGGCTAAAATATCTACTTATATAAAAGACAATAGCAAAACATTTTTTATTACATTTGTAATCTCAAAAACACAATGCAGCAATGCACTGATCTGACTGTGAACAATGTCTACACTGAGGCTGAAGATATAGCAAACCTAATGGCCGATAAATTTAGCTCTAACTTTACCCCTCTCTCCCTCCGTCTCTTAACCGGCTTGCTTCCAGCTACCACAAAAGACCAAGTCCAAAAAGTGCTTCCAAAAGCTACAAATACAGCATCAATATGTCCTGACAATATCCCTGGATGCATCTTAAATAACGTGAAGCACATTTAGCCACACCCTAACAACACTGTTCAATCTCAGGCACCATACATTTTTTTTTACCAAGCAAATGGATAACAGCTACACTCAATCTCCTGCATAAGGGACACATTTCCACAGACCCAGTTAATTACAGACCCATAAGTCTGACCAGCCTCGTATGTAAAACCATGGAAAGACTTATGGAATAAATCAATAAGGTCATAGGGAACCTACAAATACTGGACCTGTCTAAGTTTGGATTTCTCAAGGGCAGGTCATCATGCTTACTACTCAACTTGGTGGATTTTTTTGAAAAGGTCACCAAAGCAATGGATGAAGCCAAAATGGTACACACTGCATATCTCAACATGGCCAAAACTTTTGACACAATTCTCCACTAAGACATCGTTAAAAAACTAAATCAACTGGGAATAAACCCCTATCTCAACCACTGGATTGCCAACTGGCTCACAGATATGATGCAGGAAATCAGAATAGGAGAAATTACCTCCACAAAGAGACCAGTCACCAGAGGAGGTCCCAGAGTTCTGTGCTGGGACCTCCCCTGTTTAGCATCTACTTTTCTAAAGTAAAAGCAAAAACCAAAGGGCTCCATCTGACTAAGTCTGCAGATGACTGCAAGATGGGAGCAGTCACTGAATCCCTTGCAGGAAGGTTTTTCACAAATAAATAAATGTTACCAAAGCCATGAACTGAAACTAAATGCCAAAAAATGCATTACTGTAGTCTTTGGAAGCATTGAATATAATGTTCCCTTTGCCATGGATCTGTCCAGACACATACAACTGGAATGCCCACTGGGATACCTTACTACAAGGATACAAAGCCTAAACAACATATCTTACATACACTAACTCAGAGCCCTGTCACTATACTTGACATCCTATATACTTGCTAAGAGGTGACCTGTGTCTGGCATACAAGACATTCTTTGACTCAACACTGATGGATTTACTGCACATCAGAAAGTCAAATGGCATCAGAAATACTTGGTCTAGGGATATAAAACTGCTCTGCAAAATCAACAAAACGGTGTGGAGGGACAGGTACATCTTGCACAGGATACCGCTGCTCTACAATAGACTCTCCAGCCACATAAGACAAAGTTCATCCCTATCCATATTTAAGACCAATCTGGATTTATAGATGGGAAACAGAAATTTTACCACAGGATTGCCCCTGTCTACTAATGGACAGATCCAGCTCCTAAATGTTTCTTTCCCATGCATTTGTCCCCTCAAATTATCTATGGTATGATCCCAATTATTCTTATTAGGGGTAATATACAATTATCGACTGTGGGATGCATAAAGCCAATCTAAATAGGATAGGTTAAATTGAGCACAAAAAGGGAAACTGGCTAGGCTTAAAATGGCCATGAAGGGCAGTTAGCCTAGCACATACCTATGAACCTAGTTGGTAGTTATTAGCTGATGTTAAAGGGTCATGAGTTGGGGAGATAACATCAAAGATTGTCAGTTAAAGAGGACGCTAAAGGGACAGAGAACTTCATTTTAGTGTTAAATCTAAGCAATTTACATAAGTATAACTAAAGTACTGTATATACAAATAACTAACAAACAGTAATATTACTTACATAAAGTGCAGTCCGAGTTTTACAGAAAATATTATCTTAAGAATAATTTAATAATAAGACAGGCAAAGTTACATTAAGGGAGACAAATGACAAAAGGTCTAGAAATCTTCAGCAACACAGCAGCACAACAGGGAATGGGTACTCAGAAATAAGGCACTGTGCTTCAGGGTCTGTTTTCAAATGTCCCTATGTGGGGGCACTCATGCTCTCGGAGCTGGTTCAGCTTAGTCGGTTGCAACAAAACTCTTGGTGTTGCCATATGACAATGACAGGCTATCAGGAGACAAGGTATGCCCCTAACAAGTCTAAAACAGATCAGGAATCCAAAGGAGAATGGGTATGGGTGCAGCCATCATTGACGTATCAGTAGAACACCAAGGCATACATATAGATCATGTAAGGGACAGGCTGGGCTGATTTTATTGCCACCTGCAAAGAAAGTACAGTTATGTAAATTCTTACCATAACACTAGATGTCTCTCTCTTCATTGCTGCAGTATTCTTTACAATAGGGATCCCCTGACTAGGGCACCCTAACATCCGGCCAGTACAGGAAAGCCTTTAGGTTGTAATGTGTAAGCCATATGTCACTAAGTTCCCCGCACATGGTGTAGGGCATAATGGTGACATCCAAACATACCATCCTCAGAAAGTACAGTTGTGTACACTTACCATAAATGTAGATATTCGAGTGTATTCATTGCAGTCATTACATTTGGGTCTTGGGTCCTGCGTTGGTTGCTGTCCCATCTTCCATGACGTCAGGGGCATAAAGCATGCAGCCGACACCATCACATCAGTTTTTCTTGCCCCAGATGTCAGGTGCCCCCATAATGGGAGGCAATTATATACAAGGTTACACCTCCAACAAGAAACAAATACACCATAAAGCTTTAAGTATAGTAAACAAGAAGAGAGGTAAAGTCAATAGAAGTCAGGGGGCTGGAGGGAGGGTAACCAGGACTGGGAGGGTAACCAGGACTGCAACAGTGAATACACTCGAACATCTACATGTATGGTAAGTGTACACAACTGTACTATGTTCTTCGTGTTTTACTGTTGCAGTCATTACATTTGGGTAGATTCCCAAAGCTAAGAAAGGGAGGCGGCCATTAGAGAGCATTAGGACCAGCTATTAGGCCCTGCAAGACTGCAGTGGCAAAACCAGCTCTGGATTTAGAAAAAATTGGCATGTGGTAATGCTTGGTGAATGTATGTACAGAACTCCAGGTAGCAGCTTCTAGGATGCCCCTGGTAGGGACACCTCTGAGAAAGGCTGTAGAAGAAGATGCAGCCCTGGTGGAATGGGGTCTTATCCCCTGTGGTGTAGGTTTTCCATGGTGCTTATAGCAGAAATTAATGGTCTGCTTTGAAATGGCCTTCCCCTCTGCCCCTGCAGCAAATGCAACCAGCAGCTGTTCAGATTTTCTGAGAGGCTTAGTCCTGTCCAAGTAAAATCTAAGTTGTCTGTGCACGTCCAAGAAGTGCACTATTCATTCCCCTTTGTTCTGTGAATTAGAAAAGAAGATTGGCAAATGAATGGACTCATTAAGGGCCACACTGGATACCACCTTGGGCATAAATGAAGGGTTGGTCCTGAGGGATACACTATCCGCATGAAAGATGATGAAAGGCTCCACTGCCATGAGGGCCTGTAATTCAGATACCCTTCTATCTAAAGTGATGGTTAGGAGGAAGGCTGTTTTCCAAGAAAGGAATTTCAACTCTGCAGTTGCAGCTGGCTCAAAGGGAGGTAGAGTGCGCTTTTCCAATACAAAGTTAAGGTCAAAGGCTGGTGTAGGGGCTCTCCTGGGTGGTCTTAAGTTTTTGGCCCCTCTGAGGAACTGCTTCAGCAGTGGATGAGAGAAGAGGGATGGCTCCATAGAATAATGTGCTGAAATGGCTGAGGCATGGATTTTAATGGAAGAGAAGGAAAGACCCTTGTAAAGCATCTCAGTTAAGTATTGAAGAATATGCGGTAAATTGGGCAGTGTTGTGCCCATCCCCTGGGTTTGTCTCCAGGAGCAGAATCTTTTCCACTTTTCAGCATAGGACTTTCTAGTGCTAGGCCCCCTTGCCTCCAGAATGACATCCATCACTTGCTTACTGAGGGATGGTAATGGAGAGCTCAGGTAATTAGCCAGGCTGCAAGGTTCAGGGTTTGAAGCTGGTGGTGCAGAATCTGGCCTTCCTGCTGGGACAGCAGGGAGGGGGTCTGAGGCAGGTGCCATGGTTCCAGCAGTGACACACTGCTCAGGAGGGGGTACCAGTGCTGGCATGGCCAGTCTGGTGCAATGAGTACTGTCCTTGGTTTGTCCTGCTTGATCTTTAGTATAACTTTGGAGAGGCAGAGGGGGAAAGGCATAAACTGATAGGTTTTTCCAGATGAAGGACAGAGCATTCACTTTCCAGGCTTGTCTGTGGGGAGTCCTTGTGCAGAATTTGTTCAATTGGTGGTTGTGATGGGAGGCAAACAGGTCTATCTCTAGGCTCCCCATTTGTTTCTCAAAATGATGAATCTCTTTGGTTCCAGTTTCCACTCGTGTGGGTCCATGAGATTTCTGCTTAGGTCATCTGCCAGTGTATTTAGCTTGCCTGGCAGGAATTGAGCTTGTAGGAGCACTTGGTAGCTCAAGGTTGTGTTCCACAGAGCCATGGCTAGTCTGCAGAGAGGATATGAGTGGGTTCCCCCCCCTACTTGTTTATGTACCACATGACAGTGGTGTTGTCTGTTCTTATCAATAATTATCCTGGAAGAATGTGGTCCTTGAAGGCTGTCACAGCATTCTGTACAGCTAACATTTCTTTTTGATTGATATACAGGTGTATTAGAGTCAGGTTATATTTGCCCTGAATGCACTGCCCTGTCAAGTGACGCCCCATGCACAGTCTGATGCGTCTGCTGTTAGGGTTTGGGCGGCAGGGGGTAGAGTGAATGGCAGCCCCTTGCTGTGGTGGCAGGCCTCTGCCCACCAAAGGAACTCGGTTCTTATACAAGGAATGATAGGAATCATTGATTCTAGGTCCTGAGAATGTTGACACCATATGCTTTTTAGATACCATTGTAGTTTCCTAATATGCAGTCATGCATATGGAATTAGTGAAATGCAAGAGGCCATGAACTCCAGGGCTTGCAATATTTTCCTTGCAGATAGCTGGGTCTTTGTGGTCAGTAGTTTGAAGTAGGTTGTCAAATAAACTTGTTTCTCTGGCATGAGGTAGGCCATTTGGGGCTTGCTCCCAGGAATACAATTTGTTGGCAGGGTACTAGGTGTGATTTATTTTCGTTTATGGTGTACCCCAGTGAAGTTAGAAGTTTCTTTACAAATGCCAGATGACTTAATAGTATGTCCTGCTTTCTGCCTGAATTAGACAATCGTCCAGGTATGGGTATATTTGAATATTTCTTTGCCTGCAGAATGCAATGACTGGAGCCAGGCACCTTGTGAATACCATGTGCGCAGAAGATAAGCCAAAGGGCAGTGCAGAGAAAGTACAGTTGTGTACACTTACCATAAATATAGATGTTCGAGTGTATTCACTGTTGCAGTCATTACATTTGGGTAATCTGCTGGCAGGTTGCCCTCAGTCGGCCTGATTAACAAAGTCTTGGGTCCCGTGTCGGTTGCTCTCTTCTTTCATGACGTCAGGGGTATAAAACATGCAGCCGATGCCATTAAATCAGTTTTTCTTGCCCCAGATGTCAGGTGCCCCCCCAAATGGGGAGCAATATATACATATATGTATGTATATAATTTAAAACACAAAACCATATACCTCCAAACAAAAGCAAATACACCAAAAAGGCTTTTAATCATAGTAAAAGAAAGAAGAGGTATTGTTAGAGAAAAACTGGGCTGGAGAGAGGGTAACCAGGACTGCAACAGTGAATACACTTGAACATCTACATTTATGGTAAGTGTACACAACTGTACCATGTTCTTCATGTTTCACTGTTGCAGTCATTACATTTGGGTAGAATTCCAAAGCTATGGTTGGCAGGATTGACTTATACAGCATTAGGAGCAGCTATAAGGCCCTGCAGGACAGCAGTGGCAAAGACAGCTCTGGATCTAAAGAGAGTTAAATGGTAATGTTTGGTGGATACATGAACTGAATTCCAGGTAGCTTCTAGAATGTCTCTGGTAGGAACCCCTCTGAGAAAGGCTGCAGAAGTAGATGGAGCCCTGGTGGAATGAGATCTGATCCCCTTGTGGACAAGTTTGCCATGGTGCATATAGCAGAAACGAATACAATGGCTTATCTATTTGGAAATAGTCTGCTTTGAAATAGCCTTTCCCTCTGCCCCTGCAGCAAATGCCACCAATAGTTGTTCAGATTTTCTTAGAGATTTTGTCCTGTTTAAGTAGAATCTTAGCTGTCTGTGTACATCCAATGAATGCAGAACCCGCTCACCCTTGTTCTGTGGATTGGAAAAGAAAGTTGGCAGATGAATGGTCTGATTAAGAGCCACACTGGATACCACCTTAGGCATAAAGGATGGGTTGGTCCTGACAGCCACCCTGTCTGGATAAAAAAATAATGAAAGGCTCCACTGCCATAAGAGCCTGTAATTTTGAAATCCTTCTAGTTGAAGTGACTGCTAAAAGAAAAGCTGTTTTCCAGGAGAGAAATTTTAGGTCCATAGTAGCAGCTGGCTCAAAAGGAGGTAGAGTAGTTTTTCCAAAACAAAATTGAGGTCCCATGCAGGAGTTGGTGCTCTCCTGGGCGGTCTTAAATTTTTGGCCCCTCTGAGACACTGCTTTAGCAGAGGATGAGAGAAGAGGGGAGGTTCTGTGTTGTAATGAGCTGAAATGGCAGAGGCATGGATTTTTATGGAAGAAAAAGATAGGCCCTTGTGAAGCATCTCAGTTAAGTATTGCAGAATCTGAGGAATATTGGGCATTGCTGTGCTTACTCCTTGTGCTTGGTTCCAGGCACAGAATCTTTTCCATTTGTCAGCATAACATCTTCTAGTACTAGGCCTTCTAGCCTCCAAAATGACATCCATCACAGGTTTGCTGAGAGATGCCAAGGGTGAAATTAGTTGATTAGCCATGCTGCAAGATTCAAAATTTGGAGCAGAGTGTGCAGAATTTGGTAGTTCTGCTGAGACTGCAGGTAAGGTGTCTGAGGCAGGTGCCACGGAGGAAGGTGGGACACATTGCGGAGGAGCGGGTACCAGTGTTGGCGAGGCCAGTCTGGAGCAATCAGAATAATTTTTGGTTTGTCCTGTCTGACTTTTAATAGGACTTTGGAGAGCTGAGGCAGAGGGGGGAAAGCATAGACTGATAGGTTTTTCCAGCTGAATGATAGAGCATCCACTTTCCAAGCTTTTTTGTGATGAATTCTTGTGCAGAATTTGTCCAACTGATAGTTCTGCGGTGAGGCAAAAAGATCTATGTCTGGGCTCCTCCATTTGCATGTCAACATGCTGAAAATTTGTGGTTCCAGTTTCCATTCGTGTGGGTCCATAAGATTTCTGCTTAGTTTGTCTGCCAGAGTATTTAGCTTTCCTGGCAGGAACTGAGCTTGTAGATGTATTTGATAAGTCAAGGCCGTGTTCCACAATGCCATGGCTAGTCTGCAAAGGGGGTAGGAATGTGTACCCCCATGCTTGTTTATGTACCACATGACTGCGGTTGTTGTCTGTCTTTATCAGTAGTTGTCCTGGATGAAGGCAGCCCTTGAAGGCTGTCAGAGCATTCTGTACAGCTAGCATCTCTTTCTGATTGACATGAAGGTGCATTTGATTTGGGCTCCATTTGCCCTGAATGCATTTCCCTGCCAGATGCGCCCCCCCCCCCCCAAGCATAATCTGATGCATCTGTAGTTAGGGTTTGGGCGGCAGGGGCTGGAGTGAATGACAGTCCCTTGTTTTGGTGGCAGGCCTCTGCCCACCATAGGAACTCTAGTTGCAGGCAAGGTATGATAGGAATCATTGTTTCTAGGCTGTGACAATGTTGACTCCATAAACTTTTTAGGTACCATTGAAGTTTCCTCATATGAAGTCTTGCATATGGAATTAGAAGAATGCAGGAGGCCATGAACCCCAAGGCCTGCCGAATTTGTCTTGCAGATAGCTAGGTTTTTGTGGCCACCTGTTTTGAAGTAAGTCATCAATTGACTTTGCTTTTCTGGTGTAAGGCAAGTCATCTGGGCAGTTGTATTCAAGCTTGCACCCAGGAATGTAATTTTTCGAGAGGGTACCAGTTGTGATTTCTTTTCGTTTATAGTGTACCCTAGACAAATTAGAACCCTTTTTACAAATGCCCGATGCTTTAGAAGAGTGTCCTTGTTTTCTGCCTGAATTAGACAATCGTCCAGGTATGGATAAATGTGAATATTTCTTTGCCTGCAAAATGCAATCACTGGTGCCATGCACTTTGTGAAGACCCTGGGCGCAGTAGATAAGCCAAAGGGCAGTGCAGAGAACTGGTAATGCAAGTAGCCTGCTTTGAAGCAGAGGTGTCTTCTGCAAAATTCCCTGATTGGGATATGCAGGTAAGCCTCTTTTAAGTTTAGAGTTACCAACCAGGTATCTTTGCCTAGCATAGGTAGTAACTGTTGAAGAGTCAGCATCTTGAATTTTGGGATGTTCGGAAATGTATTTAGAATGGAGAAGTCCAAAATTGGATGCCAGGATTTGTCTTTTCTGGGTACCAGGAAAAGTCTTGAATAGAAACCTTGTCGCTTTTTCTCTTCTGGTACTGGTTGAATACCCCCCCCATATATTCATGAGGGACAGAACTTGTTTCTGGGCCTCTGCCCACTGATTTGGAGGCAGATCTGGCCATCCGTTTGGGACTGGCAACGTGCAGAAATGAAATCTGTATCCCTGGGATACTATATTTAAAACCCATTTGTCCTGGGTAATCAGTTGCCAGTTTCGTGCATGAAGTGCCAGTTTTCCCCCCAAAGGGGCAGCTAAAAGGTAAGTGCTTGGTGATTGTAGAGGAAAGTCATTGGGACAGTTTATCATAAGGAGGTGCCTTGCTGCTTTCAGATTTGGAGGTGGATGCACCCCATTGTTTTGTTCTAAAAGTTCCTTGTGACTGAAACCTTGAGCCTTTGGAATGCCTGGATTTGACTTGAGCGGCTCTCGAGGGAACTAGAAAGGACCAGTTCTTAGTAGGCCAGTGCCTACTAAATCTGGGGGGGCTGCACTTGTAAAAAATCTTTCACAGTTTGCATAGATTTAGCTTTATCTTCCATCTTTTTCAAAACTTCTTCAGCCTTATTACCAAAGAGACTGTCCTGTTGTAAAGGAGCATCCAAAAATTTTGCTTTAACATGTTCAGGCAGATTTTACTCTTTGAGCCAAGCATGCCTTGTTATCACAGATCCAGTTACAGCAGCCCTGCAAGAGGCCTCCAAAGAATCAAAACCACATTGCAAAGTATGTTTTCCAACTTGTTCAGCTGAATGTAATAAATCCTGCAACTCTATTTTCCACACGGTCAGAGATAAACATAATTTTCGTTTAAGTAGTCCCAAGACATGCTGTTGATATTTAAGCATATGAAATTGGCAGTTTAAAGCCCTGATGGCCAAGGTTGCAGACGTGTAAACCTTCTTACCCCATCTATCCAGCGCCCTGGAATCTCTATCAGAGGGGGTAGGATTTTTAGCAGTAGAGGCCTTAACGCCTTTGGGACCCTGAGAAATGGTTTCAGGATCAGCAGTAGGGTTTTTGAAAAGGAATTTGTGAGAGTCAGGAACCCTGTAATACCTGTCTGGCTTACTAGGAGCCAGAGGCAGAGAATCAGGAGTCATACTAGATTCTGAAAAAAACATCATTAACAATGTCTAGAACAGGAGGTATGGCCAAAGGCCTATGCTGAGGAAGAAGAAGAAAATCCCTAAGTCTCTTTTTAGATTCAGATAAATCCTGACTTTCTCAATGGAAATGTTCCCTTAAGGTATGTAAAGTTTTTCCAAAAGAGAAATCCTCAGGGGGTGAAGCAGAAGGGATGGAATCTTCTACATTATAAGTAGGTATAGATAAATCCTGTTCAGTAGTAGAATCAGAAGAAATAGAATCCTGATCTGAAGATTCATAGTCAGTGCCTTGCCTAGGCCTCTTAGCAGGAGGGGGGCTGGCTACCCCTGATCAAGGTAATTAAATCTTCAGACATTTTGATCATTTGTTTGTTAGGCATTGGGGCCTGCACAAGTGGCCCAAGCGTTGTTTTTTTAGACAGAGAAGTAGATTTTGGCCTTAGTTTTAAAGATGGCGTTGGTTTAATGTACAAATCTTTAGGTCTGAAAACACCCTCAGAACACAGTGCCTGCAGAGCGGCTCTGGATACATCTAAGGTAGAGACATCCGCGGGTTCAATACTTAAAGCATCTCTCGCAGCATACCGGAATCCGAATGGGTCTCAGCAGAGGCCTGCGAATCAAAAGTAGCAGGTATCAGGTGCTGCGAAAGCACCTCACTGAGTACTGGCGAACTAGTGACTGGCTTAGGAGAAGCGTCATCAGTTTTGGACCTTGATGGTCTTTCTCTGTCTTTTTCTTTGTGTTTTTTAGGAATTCCGGAAGTCGGATTGCCAACCGAAGTAATTTCTGGATAGTTAAATCGTGAATCAAAATATTTAGAAGCAAAAATATACCGACGTTTAATAGTGCGCTGATTAAATCTAGCATAAAACTGACAGCAAGGGACGTTGTGATCAGGGCCTAGGCAAGGAATACAGTACAAATGAAAATCCTTATGAGGTATTGCTTCCCACAAGTAATGCAATTATTAACTTTTACTGACATCGTTAAGGAGCAAGAAAAAGTTTCCCCAACAGGGTACTTAGCTTTGAGTTGAAGACTTCAGTACTGAAACTTGAAAACAAAAATTTCAGAGGTTGGCTGACCGGCACTTGTGAACTGCTTCTGCTTCGGGCACCGCGCGGCAAGAAAGACTGATGTAATGGCATCGGCTGCATGTTTTATACCCCTGATGACCTGACGTCATGGAAGAAGAGACAGCAACCAACGCAGGACCCAAGACCTTGTTAATCAGGCTGACTGAGGGCAACCTGCCAGCAGATTATCCAAAAGTAATGACTGCAACAGTGAAACACGAAGAACATCTGATAGTGCATGTAGCCTGCTCTGAAGCGTAGGTATTTTCTGCAAGATTCCCTTATTAAGATGTGCAGGTAAGCTTCCTTTAAATCCAGTGTTGCCAAGCAGGCATTTTTGCCTAGCATGGGAAGCAGCTGATGAAGAGTTAGCATTTTGAATTTTGGGATTACCAAAAAAGTGTTTAGGATAGACAGGTCCAGGATAGGATGCCAGGAATTTTCTTTTCTGGGTACCAGGAAAAATCTTGAGTAAAAACCTTGCCCCCATTCCTTTTCTGGGACAGGTTGAATAGCCCTGATACTTAGAAGAGAGAGAACCTGCTTTTGAGCCTCTGCCCACTGATTTGGGGGTAGGCCCAGCCCACCGTTTGGGGTTGGTAAGGAGTGGAAGTGGAATCTGTATACTTGGGAAATTATAAAACCCATTTGTCTTGGGTAATGATTTCCCAGTTGTTTGCATGGAGGGCGATCTTTCCCCTTAAAGGAATAGTCAGTTGAGTAGGGCTTGGAAGGTTTAAGGTTAAGTCATTGTGACAAGTTACCATAGGGGGTGTCTTTCTACTTCCAGCTTTGGAAGTGGGAGCCCCCCACTGCTTAGGCCTGTGAGTAACCTTGAGACTGAAGCCTGGGTGGTTTGCTGGTCCTGGGTTTGGACTGAGAAGACCTGAAAGAAACAGGAAAGGACCAGTTCTTAGAAGGCCAGTGTCTACTAAATCTGGGAGGCTGTACTTACAGGAAATCTTTAACAACTTGCATAGATTTAGCTTTTTCCTCCATCTTTTTAAGTACTTCTTCTGCTTTGTTACCAAACAGGTGGTCTTGGTTTAATGGAGCATCCAGTAATTTAGGGAAATTTTGCTCCTTAAGCCAAGCATGCCTTCTAAGTACAGACCCAGCGACAGCAGCCCTGCAAGATGGCTCTAATGAATCAAAACCACATTGCAAAGTATGTTTACCAACTTGTTCAGCAGAATGCATTAAATCCTGTAATTCTTTATTTTCAGCACAGTCAGGGATCAACATAATTTTTAAGTAATCCAATAATATGCTGCTGATACTTTAACATATGAAACTGGCAGTTTAAAACCCTAATGGCCAAAGTAGCAAAAGTGTATACCTTCTTACTCCATCTATCCAGGGCCCTGCAATCTCTATCAGAGGGGGTAGGGTTTTTTGGCAGTAGTAGCCTTAATGCCTTTGGGTACCTGTGAAATTGTCTCTGGATCAGAAGTAGGATTCTTAAAGAGGAACTTGTGAGAGCCAGGGACTCTGTAATACCTGTCAGGTTTCCTGGGAGCTGGAGGTAAAGTGTCTGGGGCCAGACTAGATTCCAAGAAGGCATCATCTACAATGTCCAGTACAGGAGGGATAGCTAAAAGCCTGTGCTGAGGTAGGAGTAAGAATTCCCTAAGCCTCTTTTTGGAGTCAGAGTAATCCTGGCTTTCCCAGCGGAAATGCTCCCTAAGAGTATGCAAAGTTTCACCAAAAGAAAAATCTTCTGGAGGGGAAGCAGAGGGAATGGAGTCCTCTGCATCAGAATCCTCATATGTAGATAAGGGCAAATCCTGGTCATCAGAAGAAACAGAAATTTCAGAATCCTGATCAGAAGAATCAGAAGGAAAATCAGTTCTAGGCCTCTTAGAGAGAGAAGGGCAGCTTCCTCTGATTAGAGTAATATGGTCTTCAGCCATTCTTATTTGTTTTTTAGGCATAGGGACCTGACCATGCAGTCTGGGTGTCGGTTTTCTAGGCGCGGATCGAGTTTTAGGCCTTGAAGAAGAAGGTGGTGTCGGTTTAATATGCAAGTCAGTAGGCCTGAATGCACCCTCAGCAGCCGGTGCCTGCACAGTGGCTCCGGACCCATCCAAGGTAGAGACATCCACAGGTTCCATAGTCGAAGAAGCATCTCGCAGCATACCGGACTCTGAATGGGTCTCAGTAGAGGCCTGCGAATCTGAAGTAGCGGGTATCAGGGGCTGCAAAAGCACCTGAGTACCGGCAAACTGGCGACTAACTTAAGAGAAGCGTAGTCGGCAGCTTTGGACCTATGCGGTCTGTCTCTGCTTTTGCATTTTTTTGGAATGTCGGTAGTCAGGTGGCTTACCAAAATAGTTATATGCGAAAATGAACCGAAGACAAATAGTTCAAGGATTGAATAAGGCACAAAACTGACAGTGAGGGCCGTCGTGGTCTGGGCCTAAGCAAGGAATGCAGTACGAATGAAAATCTTTATGAGGTATTTGCTTTCCACAAGTAATACAATTCTTAACTTTTACTGACATCGGTTTAGAGCAAGAAAAAGGATCCCCAACAGAGTACTTAACTTTGTTGAAGACTTCTGATTTGAAACTCGAAAACAAAAATTTCAGGAGTTGGCCGAACAGCACTTCTGAAAGTACAGTTGTGTACACTTACCATAAATGTAGACGGGGCTGGAGGGAGGGTAACCAGGACTGCAACAGTGAATATACTTGAACATCTACATTTATGGTAAGTGTACACAACTGCACTATGTTCTTCGTGTTTCACTGTTGCAGTCATTACATTTGTGTAGATTCCCAAAACTATGGTTGGGAGGATGGATTTATACAGCATTAGGACCGGCTATAAGGCCCTGAAAAACAGCAGTGGCAAAGCCAGCTCTGGATTTAGAGAAAATTGGTAAATGATAATGCTTGGTGAAAGTATGAACTGAACTCCAGGTAGCAGCTTCTAGAATATCCCTGGTAGGAACACCTCTGAGAAAGGCTGTAGAAGTAGATGCAGCCCTGGTGGAATGGGATCTGATCCCCTGTGGGATAGGTTTTCCATGGTGCTTACAGCACAAATGAATACAATGCCTTATCCATTTGGAAATGGTTTGCTTTGAAATAGCCTTTCCCTCTGCCCCTGCAGCAAATGCTACCAGCAGTTGTTCAGATTTTCTTCGAGATTTAGTCCTGTCCAAGTAAAATCTAAGTTGTCTGTGTACATTCAATGAATGCAGAATAAGCTCCCCCTTGTTCTGTGGATTGGGAAAGAAAGTTGGCAAATAAATGGACTGATTAAGAGCTACACTGGATACCACCTTGGGCATGAAGGGTGGGTTGGTCCTGAGTGACACCCTGTCCGGATGAAAGATGATGAAAGGCTACACTGCCATAAGGGCCTGTAATTCAGAAATCCTTCTAGCCGAAGTGATTGCTAAAAGGAAGGCTGTTTTCTAGGAAAGAAATTTTAAGTCTGCAGTAGCAGCTGGCTTGAAAGGAGGGAGAGTGAGTTTCTCCAATACAAAGTTAAGGTCCCAGGCAGGGGTTGGAGCTCTCCTGAGTGGTCTCAAATTTTTGGCCCCTCTGAGATACTGCTTTAGGAGAGGATGAGAGAAGAGGGGGTTAATGTGTTGTAATGAGCTGAAATGGCTGAGGCATGGATTTTTATGAAAGAAAAAGACAGGCCCTTGTGAAGCACCTCAGTTAAGTACTGCAAAATCTGAGGTAAATTGGGCACTGCTGTGCTAATCCCTTGAGATTGATTAAACGCACTGAATCTTTTCCATTTGTCAGCATAAGATTTTCTAGTACTGGGTCGTCTCTCCTCCAAAAGGACATCCATCACAGGTTTGCTGAGGGATGCTAAGGGGGAATTTAAGTGATTAGCCAAGCTGCAAGATTCAATGTTTGGAGCTGAGGGTGCAGAATTTGGTTGTTCTGCTGAGACAGTAAGCAAGGTGTCTGAGGCAGGTGCCATGGAGATATTTGTGACAGACTGCGTAGGAGTGGGTACCAGTGTTGGCGAGGCCAGTCTGGGGCAATCAAAATTATTTTTGGTTTGTCCTGTTTGACTTTTAGAAGAACTTTGGAAAGCAGAGGCAGAGGGGGAAAGGCATAGAGAGATAGGTTTTCCCAGCTGAAGGACAAAACATCCACTTTCCAGGTTTTTTTGTGAGGAGTTCTTGTGCAAAATTTGTCCAACTGGTAGTTCTGAGGTGAGGCAAAAAGATCCATGTCTGGGCTCCCCCACAGCTCCTCGTGGGTCCTGCAGAGTGATTCAAGCAGCAGAGCACGAAAGAGTGACTCCTTCTTGATATAAGTATACTTTTTGTGGCTTTTCAAGTGTTTACTGTCTAGCGACTGCATTTCTACCTGTTTGCTACAAGTTTCTACTGCATTTAACTGTTATTTTGTGTTTTTGCACTTTAAAGTTTCTTTTGTTGCAAATTGTAACTGTTTAGGCTACACACTCAAGTGCGATAGCTGTTTAAAGCATTTAATAGCATTTACTGCCTGTTTTTCTGCACTGTTCTGAAAAAAAGAAAAAAAAAAAAATCCTCCTGTTTCCCGCCTTACTGAGCTAGAATAGTCCAATATCAGAGTTGCTGATCCCTGGGCTTTGTTTTGGTTCCTGTAACTGTTCCATAGCCTTATTTGGCAAGGAGGAAGCTTCTTTGTTCACCAGTGGGAGTGGGGAGCACTGAGCAGCCTGTTTGTCCACTTTGGAGTGGTATCAGCCAGAAACTAGTAGTTGACTGGCCATTTTGGTTCAATTCCCAGCTCTTTTCAACCCCCTGCTATAAGGCACGCTAAAGCGTGCTTTTGAGCTTGATATTAACTCAGCACAGCTCCTCGTGGGTCCTGCAGAGTGATTCAAGCAGCAGAGAGCGAAAGAGTGACTCCTCCTTGATATAAGTATACTTTCTGTGGCTTTTCAAGTGTTTACTGTCTAGCGACTGCATTTCTACCTGTTTGCTACAAGTTTCTACTGCATTTAACTATTATTTTGTGTTTTTGCACTTTAAAGTTTCTTTTGTTGCAAATTGTAACTGTTTAGGCTACACACACAAGTGTGATATCCGTTTAAAGCATTTACTGCCTGTTTTTCTGCACTGTTCTGAAAAAAAAAAAAAAAAAAAATCCTCCTGTTTCCCGCCTTACTGAGCTAGAATAGTCCAGTATCAGAGCTTGCTGATCCCTGGGCTTTGTTTTGGTTCCTGTAACTGTTCCATAGCCTTATTTGGCAAGGAGGAAGCTTCTTTGTTCACCAGTGGGAGTGGGGAGCACTGAGCAGCCTGTTTGTCCACTTTGGAGTGGTATCAGCCAGAAACTAGTAGTCGATTGGCCATTTTGGGTCAATTCCCAGCTCTTTTCAATCCCCTGCTATAAGGCACGCTTTAGCGCGATTTAGCGCGGAATTGCCACAGGAGCACACAAGAGCAGCGGCAGTTAATTAAGGTTAAACTATTCAGGCTACCTAAAGTCCACTCTTCATTTTTTTCCCTTAGAACAGCTCTTCTTGAACTCTACTTCTGATCTAACCAGCCTATTCTCTATCTGAAAAGTTCAGCTCTACTTGATTCCTAAGTAGACTATTCTCTATCTGGAAAGCTTAGCACTTGCTCCTAAAGTACTTTTTACTCTGATATAGCACTTTTTTTATTATACAAAGTACCCCACCAGCCTAAAACCCGTTTTTCGATCACCCACATCCCTCGAAGTCTTTTCAAACTCAATTACATAAAGTTTTTGTTTTTTCCTTCTAGCATGTCAAGGGGTCAGTTGCTAGCGTCCTCTCCTGCTCAGCTGCTGAATCTGGGAATATTGAGGCAATGTTACAATTGCCTCATGTACACAGACAACCCTCTCCTTCTCCCGCAAAACACAAATACATGCGAGAGATGCAACTATATAGCCAAACTGGAGGCTGAGCTCTCCCAACATAGGACTGGCAAGACCAGACAGGAGGAGAAGGTAACCACACACACCACAAACCCAGTCTCACATAGCACTATCACAACTTCAAATCATACACATAAACACACAAAGACATACTCGGAGGCTCTGATCAAAAATCTACCAAAACAGCAGAGGCCACCAAAGCAGACACCCAAACAACTGCTACCTCAGGACACAACACATGCAACACATAGACCACAAAGTCAATGTGCCAAACAGTCACAGCCCTTAAGGCCAAACACAAAGCCAGACACACTCGTCATAGGTGACTCCATAGTCAGACACACTGACATCCCACTCACCAGATTGAGTAAGGAGAAGGTCACAGTAAGCTGCCTGTTGGGCGCTAGAATCCGCCACATAACGCAAGCACTCAGGTCACTCAACAGCAAGTACAAGTATGACTCAGTCATTGTCCATGCTGGTGTGAATGACCTGAGACGTACCTCCCTGGACTACATGAAAAGAGACAGAGGAGCTCTCTGATTATGTAGCCCAGGCAGGTATGACCCTGACCTTGAGCAGTATCCCACCTTCACCAAGAATGATGCCACAATACAGAGACAAGATGATCAGCTTTAATAACTGGCTTAATCTCTGGTGTCATTCAAAGGGGATCCAATGTCTGTCTGCCTGGGATGACATGCTGGACAAGCCACGCTGCTTCACAAGGGACGGCTTGCACCTGTCACCTCTAGGCTTCCGAATATTGGCAAAGGCTCTTGCCACCCCCATAGTGCCTTTTTTAGGCAAGGCTCAAATTCTAAACCTACCACCCTAGAACACAAAAAAGAAAAAAAACTAATGGTAATGCTGCTCAATGCCAGAAGTCTCAACCTCAAGATGCACTTTTCGAAGCCCTTCTCAGTATGGAGAACATCGATGTCTGTGCTGTGACTGAAACCTGGTTCAAGGCTCCTGAGAGCACTCCGGCACTATCAGGTTTTACCTCATATCATGCGTTCCGGCCCCAAAATCCGGACCACACCAAGAAAGGAGGGGGGGTATCCATATTCATCAAGGATACCCACACCTCCAGGTTGGTGGCAACGCACGAGGCATCGGAGACCATCCAGGTGCAATTAACCATAGGCAAGACTGCTCTGCAATTTGTAGCATGTTACAGGCCACCCTCTCAAACTCAGGAACTTCACAGAGCTTTCCTGGAGGGGATAAATGTATCTCCAAACACCATCATATTAGGTGATTTCAACTATCCGAATATAGACTGGGATCATTACTCAAGCCCCAACACTCTAGCCCAAAGGTTCCTAGAGTTCATAAACTCTAATGCCATGGAACAACTAGTCACAATCCCCACAAGAGGAGAAAACATACTAGATCTCATCATCACGAACATGGGGACACAATGTTCAACACCGGAAGTATAACCCTCATTGGTGAGATTAGATCATAAACTAATCTCACTGGAAGTCCACATCCCGCCCCCACCCCAGATAAAAAAGACCACAGTGAAGAACTTCTCAAAAGCCGACTTCACACTTCTTAAGACTGGTGTGGCTTCCTTCAAGGCCCCCGAGCCAGCGGAAACCATTACCCAAGCCGCTGAATCACTTACAAATGCCTTCTACCAGCACCTCCAGGACTGCATGGATCAGGCAATCCCAAACAAAACAAAGACTCTTTGCACCAAAGGCAAGCGCCCAGTCTGGTGGACCCCAGCCATAAACAAGCTCTACAATAAAAGGAGAAAGCTACTACAAGATAGAGCAAAATCCTTAAAAGGGAAGACACCCTTGATCATTATAAGTAAAAAACTAAGATCACTCATAAAATCATCCAAGGCAAATTTTGAGAGAAAAGTCGCTAAGGACTCAAAAGACAATCATAAGGCCTTTTTTAGCTATGTTAGAAACCTGGGATGAAACTCCCAGATATGCTCAGAATTAGTTCAAAATTATGTAAAAATCACTGAATCAACAGACATTGCCAACATACTGGCTGACAGGTTCAGTGCAAATCCCCCCCCACCCAACCCCCAAAAGGAGAGATATCTATACCAGTGGATTGTAGCCCCCCAAACATCTCAAATGCTCAGGTGAAAACTGCTCTCTCCAAGGCGAAAAACACAGCATCTATGGGACCAGATGGTGTCCCCGGTTGTGTGCTCCACGAACTCAATGAGGAATTAAACCCGCAGTTAGGGCAGCTGTTTAATCTTAGCCTCACCTCAGGATCGTGCCCAAGGAGTGGCGTACGGCAACTCTGGTCCCACTCCACAAAGGCGGTGCCTCCACTGACCCTGGAAATTACATCAGCTTAACAAGCCTGGTCTGTAAAGCTATGGAGAGGATCATAATGGAACTCATAAATAAAGACATAGGGGACTTACAGACATTGGATCCAACCCAGTTTGGCTTTGTCAAGGGCAGATCATGCCTTTTAAACTTGGTTGACTTTTTCGAAACAGTCACCAAGGCCATTGATGAGGGCAAGGCAGTCCACACAGCCTACCTTGACCTTGCAAAGCTTTGACACAATACCCCACTCGGGTATCATTGAAAAACTCACCAGCTTAAATGTAAACCCATACATCACAAGATGGGTTGCAAACTGGCTAAGTGACAGAACCCACAGGGTCAGAGTTGCTGGCGCCATGTCAGACTGCAAGCCGGTCACAAGTGGTGTCCCACAGGGCTCACTTCTGGGCCCCCTCTTGTTCGGCATCTACTTTTCAGAAGTACAGGCAAACACAGGAGGATTATGGCTGACAAAGTTTGCAGATGACTGCAAACTGGGCGCCATAGTTGAAAACACATCAGACACAGATATCCTTCAGAAGGGTCTCATAGAAACGGATAACTGGTGCCAGAGCCATGGCCTAAAGTTAAGCCAAAAATGCATAGTCATACCCTTCGGGAAAAACAAGATTACCCCTAGCTACCATATAGGTGGCAATCCACTAAGCACAGAAGAGGTTATCAGGGATCTGGGGACCCAGGTTGACAGTAACCTTTCGTTTGACACTCACGTTGCCAAAGTAGTTAGGAAGACCTTCTACATTGCCCACCTGATCATGCCCCATTCGGAATGTATCTTACCCGACACCTGCAGCAATTGGAAAGGCCCCAAAAGTTCCTCACCAAAAGGATAAAGGGTCTCAAAAATATGTCTTATGCTGCCCGACTGAAGAAACTCCAGCTCTATTCAGTCGCATACCGTTTGCTCAGAGGTGACCTGTGCCTGACATACAAGGCCATGTCCAACCCGGAATTAATGAATATGCTCCACCTCAAAAAATCTAAATCCATCAGAACTACAAGAGCAAGAGACTTAAACCTTAACACAGTTATAAATAGGACGTGCTGGAGGGACAGATTCATCACCCAGAGACTCCCTATGCTGTGGAACAAAATCCCGGTACATGTGAGGCAGAGCACCTCGCTGGCTTTGTTCAAGAGAAATCTTGACCAATGGATGGGAGATCGCAGGTTTACCCCGGGGATCACCTCAGTGTCACTGCTGGACAGAGGCACGGCAAAATAATGGGCATAGTATCCTTCAAACTTAAGGGGTGGTGAAAGCGACAAAACTTTGGGCTAGGCTTATAAATGCCCTAGGGCAGATAGCCTAGTATGAACCTATGAACCTATGACCATGTTGAAAATCCGTGGTTCCAGTTTCCATTCGTGTGGGTCCATGAGATTTCTGCTTAGCTCGTCTGCCAAAATATTCAGCTTTCCTGGCAGGAATTGAGCTTGTAGTTGTACTTGATAGCTCAAGGCCGTGTTCCATAATGCCATAGCTAGTCTGCAGAGGGGGTAGGCATGTGTACCCCCCCTGCTTGTTTATGTACCACATAACTGTGGTGTTGTCCGTCTTTACCATTAGTTGTCCTGGATGAAAGTAGTCCTTGAAGGCTGTCAGTGCATTCTGTACAGCTAGCATTTATTTTTGATTGCTATGAAGGTGCATTTGATTTGGACTCCATTTGCCCTGAATGCACTTCCCTGCCAGATGAGCCCCCCATGCATAGTCTGATGTGTCGGTTGTTAGGGTTTGGGTGGCAATGGGTGGTGTGAATGGCAGTCCCTTGTTGTGGTGGCAGGCCTCTGCCCAAAATAGGAACTCTAGCTGCAGGCAAGGAATGACAGGAATCATTGTTTCCAGGCTGTGACAATGTTGACTCCATTAACTTTTTAAGTATCACTGAAGATTCCTCATATGCAGTCTTGCATATGGAATTAGAAGAATGCAAGAGGCCATGAACCCCAAGGCTTGCAGTATTTGTCTTGCAGATAGCAGGGTTTTTGTGGCCACCTGTCTGAAGTAAGTCACCAAATGAAGTTGCTTTTCTGGCGTAAGGAAAACCATCTGGGCAGTTGTATTCAAGCTTGCACCCAGGAATGTAATTGTTTGACAGGGTACCAGTTGTGATTTATTTTCGTTTATGGTGTACCCTAGACAAGTTAGAACCCTTTTTACAAACACCAGATGTTTTAGAAGAATGGCCTTGTTTTCTGCCTGAATTAGACAATCGTCCAGGTATGGATATATTTGAATATTTCTTTGCATGCAAAATGCAATTACTGGAGTCAGCCACTTTGCAAATACCCTGGGTGCAGTACATAAGCCAAAGGGGAGTGCAGAGAACGGATAATGCAAGTAGCCTGCTTTGAAGCAGAGGTATTTTCTGCAAGATTCCCTGGTTGGGATATGCAGGTAAACCTCTTTTAAATCTAGAGTTGCCAACCAGGCATCTTTGCCTAGCATAGGAAGTAACTGGTGAAGAGTCAGCATATTGAATTTTGGAATGTCCAGAAATGTGTTCAGAGTAGACAGGTCCAGAATTGGATGCCATGATTTGTCTTTTCTGGGTACCAGGAAACGTCTGGAATAGAAACCTTGTCCCTTTTCCTCTTCTGGTATTAGCTGAATTGCCCCCATGTTTAGGAGGGAAAGTACTTGTCTTTGAGCCTCTGCACACTGATTTGGGGGCAGGTCTGGCCATCCGTTTGGAGTTGGCAACATGTGGAAATGAAATCTGTATCCCTGGGACACTATATTTAAAACTCATTTGTCCTGGGTTATAAGTTGCCAGTTTTTTGCATGAAGAGCCAGTTTTCTCCCCAAAGGGGCGGCTAAGAGGTAAGTGCTTGGCAATTTTAAAGGGAAGTCATTGAGACCGTTTACCATAGGGACGTGTCTTGTTAATTCCAGATTTGGAAGCGGAGGCACCCCATTGCTTAGTTCTGAAAGTCCCTTGGGACTGAAACCTGGTGCTTTTGGAATGTCTGGGTTTGGCTTGAGTGGCTCTGGAAGGAACTGGAAAGGACCAGTTCTTAGTAGGCCAGTGCCTACTAAATCTTGGAGGTTGTATCTGTAAGAAATATTTCACAGTTTGCATAGATTTAGCTTTATCTTCCATCTTTTTTAGAACTTCTTCAGTCTTATTGCCAAACAGACGGTCCTGCTGCAAATGAGCATCCAAGAATTTTACTTTAACATGATCAAGCAGAGATTGCTCCTTAAGCCAAGCATGCCCTCTAAGCAAAGACCCAGTAACAGAAGCCCTGCAAGATGCCTCCAAAGAATCAAAACCACATTGCAAAGTATGTTTTCCAACTTGTTCAGCTGAATGCAATAAATCATGAAAATCCTTATTTTCCACACAGTCAGAAATCAACATAATTTTCTGTTTAAGCAATCCCATGATATGCTGTTGATATTTTAGCATATGGAATTGACAATTTAAAGCCCTGATTGCCAAGGTTGCAGAAGTATAAACCTTTTTACCCCATCTATCCAGCACCCTGGAGTCTCTATCAGAAGGGGTAGGATTTTTAGCAGTAGAAGCCTTAATGCCCTTGGGCCCCTGAGAAATTATTTCAGGGTCCGCAACAGGATATTTGAAAAGGAATTTGTGGGAGTCAGGAACCCTGTAGTATCTGTCTGGCTTACAAGGGGCCGGAGGCAGGGAATCAGGGGCCATACTGGATTCAGAAAACACATCATCAACAATGTCTAGTACAGGAGGTACAGCCAAAGGCCTATGCTGAGGAAGAAGTAGGAAATCCCTAAGCCTCTTTTTGGATTCAGAAAAATCCTAACTTTCCCAGTGGAAATGCTCCCTTAAGGTATGTAAAGTTTCCCCAAAAGAAAAATCCTCAGGGGGAGAAGCAGAAGGAATGGAATCCTCTGCATCAGATTCCTCATAAGTAGGTATGGACAAATCCTGTTCATTAGAAGAGTCAGAAGAAACAGAGACCTGTTCAGAAGATCCATAGTTAAGTTCAGCCCTAGGCCTCTTAGAAGGGGGGGTTGACTACCCCTGATTAGAGTAATTAAATTTTCAGCCATTTTGATCATTTGTTTTTTAGGCATAGGGGCCTGAACATATGGCCTGGGCGTTGGTTTTTTAGACATAGATCGAGACTTTGACCTTAATATTGAAGGTGGTGTCTGTTTAATATACAAATCTGTAGGCCTGAATACATCCTCAGAAGCCAGTGCCTGCATAGCGGCTCCGGACCCATCCAAGGTAGAGACATCCGCGGGCTCCATAGGTGAAGCATCTCGAGGCATACCGGACTGCAAATGGGTCTCAGTAGAGGCCTGCGAATCAGAAGTAGCGGGTATCAGGGGCTGCGAAAGCACCTCACTGAGTACCGGCAAACTGGCGACTGGCTTAGAAGCGTCGTCAGCAGTTTTGGACCTCAACGGCCTGTCTCTGTCTTTTTCTTTGCATTTTTTCGGTATTCCGGTAGTCGGATGGCTAACCGACGTCATTTCTGGATAATTAAACCGAAATATTTAAAAGCAAAAATGTACCAACGACGGATAGTACGCTGATTAAATAAAGCACAAAACCGACAGCAAGGTATGTCGTGGTCAGGGCCTAGGCAAGGAATACAGTAGAAATGAAAATCCTTATGAGGTATTTGCTTCCCACAAGTAATACAATTATTAACTTTTACTGACATCGGTAAGGAATTAGAAGTTATGCACTCACCCATAACGTTCCATCTGAGTAGGTACTTCATTTGTCTGCAACCTGTGGGTCTCGGATCTGACCGGCAGCTTTCCGATCTTCAAGATCCGAGCTCCTAGCTCCTCCCCTCTACCCACAATCCCCTGTCACCACCACACTACCTCAGATCGGTTTTGCTGTATCACCTGAAAAACCTGTAATAAACAGGTTCAGATATTCTCAAAAATCATAAATGATCCTAGAAACCCGATACAGGTTAGTGGGATGGCAGGGGGGGATGGTTGCAGACAAATGAAGTACCTACTCAGATGGAACGTTATGGTGAGTACATAACTTCTAAATCTGAAGTAGTTACTTCATTTGTTCTGCAACCTGTGGGACAGAGTCCTCAGCTACCTAAACAAAGAAACCTGGGTGGCCTATGGAAGGATATTCAGAAGCACCGCGGAGCCAAAGGACGCCCTGCTTCTAGATATCATGTCCAGCTTATAATGAGAAATAAATGTATGAGCAGAAGACCAAGTGGCTGCTGAACATATGTCGTCCAACAGCATCCTGGACCAGAAGGCTGCAGAAGTTGCGATGGACCATGTGGAATGTGCACAAATTTTAAATGGGGTTGTTTTGCCCGATGCCTTATAAGCCTGAGAAATACATTGACAAATCCAATTAGCCAGTGTCACTTTGGATATAGGTTTTCCCATGGATGAAGGAGCAAATGACACAAACAGTTGATCAGCCTTACGAACGTCTTTGGTCCTGTGCAGGTAAAAACGCAACTGTCAATGTACATCTAGTGTATGCAACATGTACTCTCCCTTATTTTGCAATTTCTTGAAAAACACTGGCAAATTGATAGTCTGATTGATATTTGCCACAGATGCCACTTTTGGTAAAAAAGACGGGTTAGTCCTGAGAGAGACTCTGTCATTGTGAAAAATAAGATAGGGAGGTTTCATGCACAAAGCTTGGAGCTCTGAAACCCTTTTAGCAGAAGTTATGGCTACCAAGAATGCTGTTTTCCAGGATACAAAATTAAGGGGTACAGAAGCTGCAGGTTCAAAAGGAGGTTTTGTTAAGGCTTGAAGAACAAAGGTCAAGTCCCAAGGGGGAGTCACGGATTTCACCGGTGGCTTGAGAAGGAAAACGCCACGCAAGAATGTCTTACACAATTTCGTAGACGCTAGAGATTCTAATCAGTCTCCCACATGAAAATGGGATATTGCTGCCAACTGTACTTTTACCGTTGATGCACTGGCCCCTTGTTCAAATATCATGGACAAAAAATCCAAGACTGTAGGGATCAAAACAGTAAAGGGGTTGAGACCCTGGCTGTTAGCCCAGATAGAAAATCGTTTCCACTTGCTATTATAGATTTTCCTGGTGGACGGTTTATGAGCCGCTACCAGAATAGTTTTCACTGGTGACGAGATACCGGGAGTCCTTGCCATTAGTGGAACTGGATCAACCAAGCCGCGAGCTTGAGGTTTACCAGGTTCGGTGTTGGGCACCCTGCTGGGCGCAATATCAGATCTGGAATGGGATCCAGGATTAAAGGAGAGGAGAGACTGTGAGACCGTAGGTATGGAAACCAGATTTGACGAGGCCAGAATGGGGCTGTGAGGATAATTTTGCTCCCCAACCGTGTGGCTTTCTGAATGAACTTCGCCATGAGCGGAAGAGGGGGGAGTAAGCATAGAGTAGACCGGGAGGCCAAGCATGAATAAGAGCGTCTCTGGGGCTCTCCCCTTCTGGGGGAAGAATTGAGAAGAACTCGCTGCATTTTGTATTTTGGGGGGTAGCAAAAAGATTGCAGCGAGGCCAACCCCACTTGTGGAAAATTTCCTTCGCAACTTTCGGATTGAGAGACCACTCTTAAGGACTGAGAATTACTCGACTCCATTTGTCCGCCAGAATGTTGGATCATCCCAGAATGTGCATTGCTATCAGAAAGCGGTTGTTGGATATCGCCCATTCCCAAACTCTTATGGCTTCTCGACAAAGAGGGTAGGATCTGGTTCCCCCTTGTTTGTTTATATACCAGACTACTGACATATTGTCTGTCTGTATTGCAATCGTTCCTAGAGGCAGAAGGTCTTGGAGAGCCTGCAACGCTAGAAGCACCGCCCTCATCTCCAGAACATTTATGTGCAAGGCGGTCTCCGACAAGGTCCACGTACCTTGGACGTTTCTGCCCAAACAATGCCTCCCCCCACCCTAGGCGAGAAGCATCTGTGGTTAACGTGGCCTGGGGAGGGGGAATTACAAAGGGTCTCCCTTGCCTAAGTTCTGGGGAGTGAAGCCACCAAAGGAGGGATTCCCTGCAAACCCTGCTCAGAGGGATGGGAGTATTCAATGGGTGGTGTAACAGTGACCATTGAACTTGGAGTGTCCACTGTAATATATGCATCCTTAGGCGCGCATGGAGAGAGAAGCCGATAGCCGCTGCCATCGAGCCTAGTGCTCTCAGGACTAACTCTGCCGGCAGGAGCTTAGGTGCGAAGAAGAGCCAAAACTTGGAGTGAGAGGCTGGACAGCCTGTCCGAGGTCAAGAAGGCCTGAGAAGATCGGGAATCTAGCCTGGCTCCTATGAAATCTAATGCTTGCACAGGATGAAGAAAAGACTTCGGTATGTTGACTGAAATGCCCAAGCTGTCGGCAAGAGACAGAACATAGTCCCTTGCGGTAAAAGTTGATGCCTGTTGGTTGCTGTGAGGAGCCAGTCGTCTAGGTATGGAAAGACCCTTATGCCCTGAAGCCTCAGGTGGGCCGCAACCACTGCCATGACTTTGGTGAACACCCTGGGGGCTGAGGTGAGTCTGAACGGAAGGACCCTGAACTGGTAATGACTGGCCCCTAGCCGGAAGCGGAGGAACCTCCTGGACCATCTGTCCATTAGAATGTGGTAGTAGCGTCCTTGAGGTCTATAGAGCACATCCAGTCGTTCTCCTGCATTAAGGGGAGAATAGATTGTAGAGTGACCATCTGGAACTTTTCTTTGGGGACAAACATGTTCAGGGCGGACAAGTCTAGAATGGGCCTGAGGTCCCCCGTCTTTTTTGGCACTAAAAAGAACCTTGAGTAGTAGCCCGATCCGGATTGGTCTGGGGGGACCCGCTGGATGGCTCTTTTTCCTAACAAATTTGAAATCTCTACGGTCGCCGCCTCTCTTTGATTGGGTGGGACATCGGGGAGGTGACCACCTGAGGGAGGACGAAATAGGAAGGGAATTTTGTAGCCTCTGGAAATAATTCGGAACACCCATCGATTGTTCGTGATGGACTCCCACATTGACAGGTGCTTCGTTAAATGCCCCCTGACTGCCTCCAGAGCTGGACAGTCGGGTAAGCCCTCAGGGCTGCTGCGCGGGTCTCTCTGAGAAAGGCTCCCTAGACCCGAAGTTACACGGTCCCCCTCTGCCTCTGGGCCGGCGTCTGCCCCCCTCTGCCTCTGGAGGGCGCGAAGTCCGAAGCTGGATAGGATTGCTGAGACTTGCAGAACCACAGCTTCTTTTGCCCCCTCTGATTCCTTGAGAAGGAACGTTGGGGACTCTAGAAGCGGACTCCGACGGCAGACAGCGCCTTCCCGTCCTTCTCGCTTTGGACTAGTGTATCACGTACGGTCTTGCCAAAAAGCGAAGAGCCGTCAAAGGGTGCGTTCGCGAAGGACGCCTTGAAAGGTTCCGCGAAATTACAAAGGCGGAGCCAGGCATGGCGTTGCAAGACAACACCTGCCCCGCTGGCCCTTGCAGCTCCCTCCGTAGCATAAGACAGTAGCTGCATGGACGTATTTGAAATGGACTTAAGAGTGGCCATACGAGTCGAGAACACGGTTTTTTCCTCGACCGACATGGACTCTGGTGGAGCTGCAGTGTATTCCTTGATCAAATCCCATTGCAGCCTGATGACATGTGCCATATAATTCAGCGCCCTCAAAGAGAAGGTTGCTGAAGCAAAGGTCCGCTTCCCTATACGGTCCAGCGCCCGGGACTTCTTGTCCGGCGGGTGGACCATGGAGCTCTCCTGGGAGAGTTCTCTCTTAGTGGCAGCAGCCACCAACATGGCATCAACTGGAGACCCTTTGGCCCAAGCCTGCCTATCTGAAGGGGGGCTAAGGATTTTATCCGGCCGGCGTGGGATAGGCTCCATGGTGTCGGGTTCCTGCCAAGCCCTGGTAGTCAGGAGATCTACCAGGGGATCTGCCTGTGGGGACACCCAGGAGGTAGATGGGCCCGCTTCAAACGCCTCCAGAAATACGGACTCATCCGAGGAAGGTTTTTGGGCAGACCCCCCCCCTAATACGCAACATTTCCATGATGTCTCTAAAGGAGACATCCTCGGGGGGGGGGGTGACCTTGGGGAACCTTCCCTTTCGAGAAAGCATATAAACACAAATCAGGATAAAGTATCCCCTTCCAAGAAGCAGAAAATCCAATAGTCACATAAGGAGGATACACCAGGACAATCGAAGCCAACCAATATCCGAATAAAAGCTTTATTACAACAAAATAAAGATGAGTGAGCACTTTCATGTCTCCTGGACGTTTCATCAGACTTAATTAACCATCACTACAATATAACTTTATATAATAACAGAATAGCTCCTATTGGAGAACCAATATAACATTCAATCAACGACAATTAATTATTAAAAGAGAAATGCAGTGTAGATGAATCACTTTGTTGCTAGTAAGTGCTGCTTAATTACTTTAGTCAACATAAAAACATATACAAAGAATAACTTATATATGTATAACTTATAGGCCTTTTAAACATAAATAGCAAGTTTTTAAACCCATAAAATTTTATTTTTAAAAGGTTTTATTAGCATGGGTTTTCTTCATGCTTATATTTATATGTTTTTGTATTAAATTTTGATATGCACAGGAATTTTTGTAATTATATATATAAGTTATTCTTTGTATATGTTTTTATGTTGACTAAAGTAATTAAGCAGCACTTACTAGCAACAAAGTGATTCATCTACACTGCATTTCTCTTTTAATAATTAATTGTCTTTGATTGAATGTTATATTGGTTCTCCAATAGGAGCTATTCTGTTATTATATAAAGTTATATTGTAGTGATGGTTAATTAAGTCTGATGAAACGTCCAGGAGACGTGAAAGCGCTCACTCATCTTTATTTTGTTGTAATAAAGCTTTTATTCGGATATTGGTTGGCTTCGATTGTCCTGGTGTATCCTCCTTATGTGACTATTGAACCTCCCCTTTCCTCTAAGTCTGTATCTGTGGTGACGGACTCGGGGGAGTCCATGTGCCTCCTTTTACACGTCCATTTATGAGGCACTTCTCCTCTGTGGGACTATCAGAAGAGGGCTCGTCAACGGCCTCTTGTTCCTCCGAGGGAACCAACTGGAGGGTCTGAGCAGGCTGTCCCGATGGAAGGATGATGGAAGGTAGACCCGTATGCAGTGAGGGAGCGGAAGGATCCAAAGCCCAAGTCGGGGACCTGGAAGACCTCGACAGTACCCTCTCCACTACCTCGAACGCCGAGTGAGTACTACTCTCTTCCGGCCCCGAGAGCAGTCTCCTCGGCTCCGAGATAGGGATCGGGGTCGGAGCCGAAGCCATCGGATCCAAAAGGGAGGTGCTCTCCCGACATAGGAGGCGCCGAAGAGGCACCCGCTCCCACGGATCCGACGCCCGGCCCACGGCCCCGAGAGCTTGGATCCGAGATACTCGAGGGTATGGTCGGCATCGAGAAGGCTTGGGCCACCGGCGCCGACAAAACCCCGGCTCTGAAAGGGCCTGGATCTGAAGACTCCAAAACCCGGATCTGGGTTGAAGAAGGAGAAATCGGGGCAAATATTGAAGCTGCACTCCCCCCCTGTGGGGGGGGGGGGCAGGAGCACCCCCATCTGCATTTGGGTCTGCAGAAACCGACGCATCATCCTGTCCATGTCGGCGTCGGAGAGAGACCTAGTAGATCTAGAGGAGGTCGTAGAGGTGGGCCTGGAAGGCCGCCTCGATGACCTCGAGGGTGATAGGAGCTCCTCCTCCGGCGAGAAGGAAGGGGATCGGAGCCGAGAAGGAGAAGGTCCGGACACCCTCAGAGGCGATTTAATAGTCTTCGATGGCGGAGCCGAGGGATGAGGCTCAGCTCGCCTCTTGTGTCAGTGCTTCTCCCTGTGCTTTTCTCTAGAAGGCTAGAAGGAGAAGACTGAACTTCCCTCGTACTCAAGGCAATAGTGGGAGGTTGAGTCCCAGCCTGAGTCGAGGGAGTCAGGGGTGCCGAAGCTACCTGGGCAGCCTGCACCTTGGAGGGAGAGGAGGAAGAGGCCTCCTCCGGGGGAAGCAATCCCGCCAGAATAAGCCTGTTCCTCCTGTCCCTCACAGCCCGGGGGTTGAAGGCTGTGCAAACCTGGCAGTTTGAAGACAAATGGGCAACCCCCAGGCATATAATGCACTGAGTGTGGCCATCAGCTGGGGAAAGCTTATGGCCACACCCAGTGCACTTAGAAAAATTGCCTTATGGCCATTTTCCTAACACACACACTCACACGCCCAAACACCTAGGGGAGGGTTAACTGAACAAAAAACGCAATCCCGAAAATAAAAAAGGGCAGAGAAACACTCTCTCAACACACTCTTCTTAACTTTGTCAAAATTTTAAGAAACTTTCAAGAAAAAATTCACTTCCCCTGCTACTAAGCTCAGGAGCTCTTCTCAAGATGCTTGTGATTCAAGCCGCGGCAAAAACGATCTGGGGTAGTGTGGTGGTGACAGGGGATTGTGGGTAGAGGGGAGGAGCTAGGAGCTCGGATCTTGAAGCTTGGAAAGCTGCCGGTCGGATCCGAGGTCAGATCCGAGACCCACAGGTTGTAGAACAAATGAAGTAACTACTTCAGATCAAGAAAAAAGTTTCCCCAACGGGGTACTTCGCTTTTAGCTGAAGACTTCCATTCTGAAACTCGAAAACGAAAATTTCAGGAGTCAGACAACCGGCACTTGCAAACTGCTTCTGCTTCGGGCACTGCACGGCAAGAAAGACTGATGTAATGGCATCGGCTGCAGGCTTTATACCCCTGACTACCTGAGATAATGGAAGATGAGACAGCAACTGACGCAGGACCCAAGACTTTGAAAATCAGGCCGACTGATGGCTACCTGCAAGCAGATTACCCAAATGTAATGATTGCAACAGTGAAACATGAAGAAAGTACAGTTTTGTACCTACCATAAATGTAGATGTCCGATAGGTATGCATCTGCAGTCATAACAAATGGGTTGTCCCGCCTCAGGCAGCCCTTCGGTCGGCCGGATTCCAAAGTGTGGGTCTGGCCTCGGCTGATGTCGCACTTCACCCGACGTCATAGCTGCTGGGGTATAAAGGCATCAGCCGACGCCATTTTCCTCAGTGTTTCTTGCCCCAGATGCCAGGTGCCCTCTAGGAAGGCTAAATTTGGATAAATGCAAATAATTCCAAACAGTAGAAAGCAAAATATATATACATATATACATACAAACAAATACACCATAATAGATTCCCCCAGCTAGCTAAAAGAGGGGTAAGTACCCTAGGAATACCACAGAGGGGAATGAGGGTGGGTAATCCTGACTGCAGATGCATACCTATCGGACATCTACATTTATGGTAGGTACAAAACTGTACTATGTCCTTCAAGGACCTGCTCGGGATCTGGAGTATAAAGGAAGATTATAATGCTTGGCAAATGTATGCACGGAGCTCCAAGTAGCAGCTTCTAAAATGTCTTTGGTAGCCACTCCTCGTAGGAAAGCTGTAGTGGTGGCTGTAGCTCTTGTGGAGTGAGGGCTGATATTTTCAGGAGTTGTCTTTCCATGAAATGAGTAGCAGAATCGAATGCAATTTCCTATCCATTTTGAGATTGTCTGTTTTGAAATTGCTTTTCCTTGCACTCCTGTTGCATATGCTACCAGAAGCTGGTCAGTTTTTCTGCTGGCCTTGGTTCTGTCCAGATAGTAGTGCAGTTGTCTGTGTACATCCAAGGTGTGTAGTAGTTTTCCCCCCCTGTTCTGTGGGTTGGGGAAGAATGTAAGTAAATGTATGGCTTGGTTCAAGGATACCCTGGATACCACCTTTGGCATAAAAGTAGGATTGGTTCTCAGAGACACTCTATCCTGATGGAAGATAAGGAAAGGCTGCACTGCCATTAATGCCTGTAACTCAGATACCCTTCTTGCTGAAGTGATTGCTAGCAGGAAGGCAGTTTTCCAAGATAAGAACTGTAAGTCTGCTGTTGCTGCTGGTTCAAAAGGGGGAAGTGTTAATTTTTCTAGCACAAAATTGAGATCCCATGCAGGCAAAGGTGGTTTCCTTGGAGGCTTTACATTTTTGATCCCTCTCAAAAATTGTCTGAGGAGAGGATTAGAGAAGACAGGAGGATCCATGTTGTACTCTGCTGAAATTGCTGATGCATGTATCTTAATGGAAGAATAGGACAGGCCATTGTGGAACAGTTCTGCTAAGTATTCCAGGATGTGCACTAGGTTTGCTAGTGTGACATTTTCTCCCTTTTCTGCACTCCAAATGAGGAATCTTTTCCATTTGGCTGAATATGTTTTCCTTGTGGAGGGTCTGCGAGCCTCCAGGATAATGTCTTTAACCCTCTGAGATAAATCAAGTTGGTTTTGTTTTATGCAATTTTCCAAGCAGTTAGCTGCAGTGTTTTTAAGTTTGGATGCAGGGTCTTGTAATTGTTCTGCGTTAGAAGTAAAGGACATAGAGGTAGATGCCATGAATGCGTCCGAGACATGCTTCTCAGTAGCGGGTACCAATGTTGCCTTGGCCAGTCTGGAGCTATCAGAATTACCTTTGGCTGTTCCTCTCTGATCTTCAGTAGAACTTTGTACATCAAAGGAAGAGGTGGAAAGGCATATACTGTCAGGTCCTTCCAGCTGAAAGAAAGGGAGTCCACCCTCCAGGCAAGTGGGTGGTATACTCTTGAGCAGAATTTCTTCAGTTGGTAGTTGTGTGGGGAGGCAAACAGGTCTATCTCTGGCATTCCCCATTTCTTTGTTATGGTTTTGAAAATATCTGGATGCCGCATCCATTCGTGATCATCCGTGGTAGTCCTGCTTAAGCTGTCTGCTAGTGAATTCTCTTTTCCAGGTACAAATCTGGCCTGCAGTTGGATGTTGAGATTCAGGGCCAAGTTCCACAGGTCCATTGCCGTCCGGCATAGAGGGTATGAATGTGTGCCTCCCTGTTTGTTGATGTACCACATGACTGTGGTATTGTCCGTCCTTATCAGCAGGTGTCCTTGCTGGATGAATGGTCTGAATGCCTCGATTGCATGTTTCACTGCCAGCATCTCCTTTAGATTTATGTGTAGATTCAGCTGGTCTTGTGACCATAGGCCTTGGATACACTTGTCTTCCATGTGTGCCCCCCAGCCTAGGTCTGAGGCGTCCGTGGTGATGGTCTGCCTTGGATGTGGTTTGTGGAAAGGCAATCCTCTGTTTATCTGACAGGCCTGAGCCCACCACAGGAATTCTTTTTTCAGACATGGAATGATTGGTATCTGTGCTTCTAGACTGTGTCTGTGTTGAGACCATACATTCCTTAGGTACCATTGTAACTTTCTCATATGCAGCCTGGCATGTGGGATCAATATCATGCAGGATGCCATGTAACCCAGGGTCTGCAGGACTTTCCTTGCAGTAAGCTGAGTTTGTCTTGTTAATGCCATGAAATAGACTGGTAGTTGCTTTTGTTTTTCCTCTGTGAGAAAAGCCATCTGAGTTATTGTGTCCAGTTCTGCACCCAAAAATGTTATCCTTTGGGATGGCACTAGTCTTGATTTTTGTATGTTGACTGTGTATCCCAAGGCTTGCAGCAGTTGCATGACATTGGGCAAATCCTTTATTAATTTTATCTTGTTGTCCGCTTGTATTAGGCAGTCGTCCAGGTATGGGTAGATTTGAATTCCCTGAAGCCTGCAATGAGCAATTACTGATGCCAAACATTTCGTGAATACTCTGGGTGCAGTAGATAAGCCAAAGGGCAATGCTGAGAATTGATAATGCTCTGATCCTGCAAGAAATCTGAGGTGTCTTCTGCAATCTGGTCGTATAGGGACGTGCAGGTATGCCTCCTTGAGATCTAGAGTCACCAGCCAAGACTCCTTGCCCAACATGGGAAGAAGTTGCTGTAGGGTCAGCATTTTGAATTTTGGAACAATGAGGTATGTGTTCAGTGTGGACAAATCGAGAATAGGCCTCCATTGATTTTCTTTTCTTGGTACAAGGAATAGTCTGGAGTAAAATCCTTGGCCTTGTTCCATAGATGGTACCTTTTCTATTGCTCTCATCCTTAGTAAACTGATGATTGGTTTTAGAGCCTCTGATTTCTGGCTAGGTGGAAGGTTTGGCATTCCTCTCTTTTTTGGTAGAGTGTGGAAGTGAAACCTGTAGCCCTTGTCTATTGTTTGTAAAGTCCATTTGTCTCCTGTAATACAATGCCAATTTCTTGAGAATAAGGCTAGCTTTCTGCCCAAGGGTGCTTCCAGTTGTTCCCTGGTAGGCGGAATCAGAGCCAAGTCATTGTGTCTGTCCTGTAGAAGTGGGTTGCAGTCGCAGCTGTGGCGGCACTTCTTTGGTTGGCAGGTTGCCACTGACGTCCCCTGTAGGCACCCCTAGATTGACCTCTGCCTCTTGGGTGTCTATTTCTGCCTCTCTGTGCTCTGGAGGTGTCTGGAAAGGACCAATTCTTTGAAGGCCAATTTCTGCTAAACCTCGGAGGTTGGACCTGCAAAAAATCCTTGACTGTTTGGACAGATTTTGCTTTTTCTTCCACTTTCTTTAAAACCTCCTGTGCAGGGGAGCCAAACAAACTTTGTTTCTCCATAGGGGCATCCAGGAGTTTAGACTTAACATGGTCTGGTAAGGATTGTTCTTTTAACCAGGCATGCCTTCGAATCACTGCTCCAGTCATCGCTGATCTAAATGAAGCCTCCAGTGCATCATAGCCACATTTTAAGAAATGATTACTGACCTGCTGAAAACTGTGTACCAAATCCTGAAGGGACTTATGGTCTAAAGGTTCAGGAGAGGCCAGCTTTTTATTCAGCTGATCTAACAAAAATTCCTGGTACTGTGTCATGTGAAATTGACAGTTTAAAGCCCTGGCAGAAAGAGTAGAAGATGTATAAACCTTTTTACCCCATCTCTCTAATGCTCTAGATTCTCTTTCAGATGGTAGTGGGTTTTTGGCAGAGGCAGCTGCAACACCTTTAGGGCCCTGAGAAATGGTTTCTGGGTCTGCAGCATGAGCCTTATACAAGTGGTAGTGAGAATCCGGGACCCTGTAGTATCTGTCAGGCTTTGCAGAGGCCGGGGGAAGAGAATCAGGGGCAGTACTGGCATCATTGTATGCATCATCAACAACTGATAGTACAGGTGGAATGGCTAAAGGCCTATGCTGTGGTAAGTGTAAAAAAGTCCTTAGCCTTTTCCTAGAATCAGAAAAATCCTGACCCTGCCATTGGAAGTGTTCCCTCATTGAGTGTAGGGTTTCCCCAAAAGAAAATTCTTCTGGAGGTGAGGCAGAAGGAATGGAGTCTTCTGCATCAGAATCCTCATAAGGTGAGTACGGGCCTTCCTGATGGTCCGATACATCTGAACCATCCGAGGAGTAGTCAGAGGACAGAGGTTCAGGGGGTTCAGTCCTAGGCCTCTTTTCAGGAGGGGATTGTGAGGCCCTGTCTGGGTGAGGATGGGTTCCCCTGATCAGAGAAATAAGGTCCTCAGCAAGGCTGAGAATCTGGGAACTTGAGGTAGGCCTGTGAGAGGGAGCTTTTGAAGTTAAGGCCTTGGAAAGTTTGGCTGCTTTAGCCCTGGAAAAGGCCTTGATAGACATAGAAGCAGGGGGTCTAGCTGCCCCACGTGCAGGAGTAGAGATGTCCAACGGAATAGTGTCAGACAACTCTTGTGTGCCTGCTACTTCAGCAGGAATTTCTGTAGCCGACTCAGCCATGGCCTGTGTGGCCTCGGTTATCGGAGGCATGCTTTCGGCCGAAGGGAGAACCGAGGTCTCGGTTTCAGCCGAAACCGCGGGCCGCGAGTGTCAGTCCTTTTCTTTGCGTTTCTTAGCTAAATGTGTAGTCGGAGTCTCCGACGGCATTTTATATGCAAAAGTGGAGCCAAAAAACTCTTCTGCAAACTCCGACCGACGTCTAAGAGTCCGTCGGTTGAAGGAAGCACAGGCTAAACAAGCTGATACGTCGTGGTCTGGGCCTAAGCAAGGAAGGCAGTAAGAGTGGAAATCCTTATGAGGTATTTGTTTCCCACAAGTTAAACAATTATTTACTTTGTCTGACATCGGCTGAGGCAAGAAAGAGTCCCCAACGGGGTACTTAGCTTTTTAGAAGTCTTCGGTACGCTGAAATCTCTGGATCTGACCGACCGGCACTTGCGAACAGCTTCTGCTTAGGGCACCGCGCGGCAAGAAAGACTGAGGAAAATGGCGTCGGCTGATGCCTTTATACCCCAGCAGCTATGACGTCGGGTGAAGTGCGACATCAGCCGTGGCCAGACCCAGACTTTGGAATCCGGCCGACCGAAGGGCTGCCTGAGGCGGGACAACCCATTTGTTATGACTGCAGATGCATCCTTGAAGGACATCATCTGAAAAAGCCCCAGTAGGAATGGAAGTCTAAGCATTCTAGTAGGTAAGTACATCCAAAAGGAAAAAGGATCGGGGGGAGGAGGGAGGGAGTGAAGAGAAGGGCATCTTATCTTGGGAGGAGGAAGGGTCAGCACAGCCCTTAAGAAAGCCATGAAGAATTACCCTGGCAAAACCAGCTCTAGCCCAAGAAATCACATCCAACTTACAGTGCTTGGTAAAAGTATGCACAGAAGTCCAGGTAGCTACCTCAAGAATAGAATTAGTATCCAGACCCTTTAAAAACACACCAGAAGAGGATACAGCCCTAGTAGAATGCGCCTTAACAGTACAAGGAAGACACTGCCCATGATAGGAATAACAAAAAGAAATGGGTTTAGATATCCAAGAAGAAATAGTTTGCTTGGAAACAGACATTTAAAGACCTAGGATGAAAGGAACCAAAAAGCTGCTCAGATTTACGAATGGCTTTAGTTTTATCTAAATAATATCCAAGCTGTCTATGTAAACTCAAGGTGCGAAGAACCTTTTCAATAGCAGATTGTGGCGAAAGGGAAAAAAAGTGGGAAAATAAAGAGACTGATTAAGATAAAACTCATTGATCACCTTGGGCATAAAAGAAGAATCAGTATAAACAGACATCCTGCCCTTATGAGAAAAAAAAAAAAGGGAGCTACAGCCATAAGGGCTTACAGCTCAGACACACGTTTGGCAGAGGTAAGAGGTAAAAGAACAGTCTTCCAAGAACAATGCTGTAAGGAAGCTGAACTAGCAGGTTCAAAAGAAGCCTGATTTAACTTTTCCAAAACAAAATTAAGGTCCCATGAAGGAGGAACAGGCTTCCTGAGAAATTCACACAAATAAGAACCAAAGGAACATCCACAGTAAGTGGATCCAGGTTATGAGAAAGATACCAAACAGAACATCTCTTCCATTTGGACAAATAAGATTTGCTAGTAGTGGGTTTCCTGGCCTCCTGCAGGATCTGAGGCACGCCCTCTGAAAAAAAGATATGTGAAAGGAATCAAAACCCTATCGCCCCCAATGTCAGTCGAAAAGTGGACAGGTTGGGATGGATGAGAAGCCCCTTGTCAAAGTGGTGTTGAACACACAAATGTAGCTTAAGCAAGCTCAAAATGTTTTTTGAATGATGCTGTTAAGCATACAAACAAGCTGTTTTATCACTTAAAAACAATGCGCCTGTTAGCCAGTCTTTTTATAGAACTGGAAACTTACATCTATATGCTTACAAAAAGTAAACTGAAGCCCAGTTCAGTGAAAGGCTTCTTTTTTGTATTAGTCATCCGTAATATTTACTCTATGCATGTCTCCTGAGCACATTCCTTTAAAAAAGAAAACGTTTATTTACTGGTTTATGATTAACAGGACTATACAATGGCCATTTCAAATGTGATTCCCAAGAATACAGAAGGCTATTCACAACAAAAAGTTAAACAAAAAGACAAAGAGAAATATGTAAGAATAAACAAAGCTGTGAAATTACATTCAATTTGCAAAACAGGCTTAACAGGTTTGAAAAACAGCATATATATATATATATATATATATATATATATATATATATATATATATATATATATATACACACACACACACATATATATATATATATATATATATATATATATATATATATATATATATATATATACATATACACACACACATATATATCAGTACGGTACTAATATTAATGTGATTAAGGAAAGAGCACAAGTGATAAAGTCCCTTGAAACATAAGCAGGGATAGCACACTAAATACAAGTCCCCAGGAAGGCTAGATGATGCACAGGAAGGGAACCTTCACTCAAGGCTGATTTGGCAGTGGCAAGTGGATGAATTCAGAAGATTATTTATTTTTAAATGCTATTATTATGGCTTACCTTTAGGTGTACTACCATACAGATGCCAACCTCAGGCAACGACCGAGTCACAGCACATATGTTAATTAAACAGAAACAAAACATATAACATTGACATTTTTCATGAATCAAACAATCCCATACTGCATGCTCTTAATTAATATAATAATGTTTACTTTGAGTAGTTCGTGAGACTACTGGGCTACATGTACCACTGCCACTACCCCCCCAAAAAACATGTAACAGATAATGCTAATGAGCATCTTTCACAATATGCTTATTTTTCATAAGCTTAGCTTTCATGCAGTTTTTCTTCTGTCGAGAATTCTAAAATCACTAATTTTTATGTTGCATCTATCTTATTCATGAAATGTGCATCTCGTTTTTATAAGGTGATTTAAGGTGGCAGCAAGCCGCCTTAAGAATTCATTAGTTTTCTTGAGTGATTGTGTATATATTTGTAATGGGGTTAAGGAGTAGTTTTTCCTCTTAAAACTACAAGTAACGATTGTGTTGTTGGTCAGCAATACTGATTTCTTAAGTACTAACTATTAAGCAGTCTCAGCAAAGGTCTGAATGAGGGTCATTACTAATGGTTTCACAGAATACAGATTGCAGTCTCACTGTGCTCCTCGAAGATCATCTACGTTCACCTTGAACAAAAGCCAACAAGAATGATATAAGTAGAGAAAATGTGAACCAAAGGCATACTCGCAGAAACTGTAGAGAGTGGTCACTGGGGAGAACAGTTTCAGGCATAATGGGTCAGAAGATAATGCACCACTGCCCAAAACACCATCATTCAATCAGGAGAAAATATTAGAACCCCTAAGAGTTGACCCGATAGTTAAGGATCTGAAAACATATGTAGACAGTAATCTGACATTCCAACCAGCACAAAGTCAAGATAGTAAGAAAATCATTCTATGTTGCCCAACTCATAAGCAAGGGTATGGCATTCAGGTACAAGGAAGTTATAGTACCACTCTATTCACCCCTTATCAGACCCATCATTGCGTACAACACCCCCCTTGGCATACACCTAACCAGACACTTGAAACATTTGGATTGCTTTCAAAGATTCCTCACCAGAAGAATCCATGGTATGAATACTGTGTCCTATAAAGATCGTCTTAATGTCCCATCTCTGTACTCAGTCTCCTACAAGTTACTGACAAGTAATCTCTGCCTAGCCTATAAGGCATCCCCTGATAGCTCTCTTGCATATCCACAAGACAAAAGTCACTACAAACACTAGCTCCAAGGATGTGAACTTTGTCTGCACCATAAACAGAACTTGCTGGAGGGACAGATATGTGTCTCAAAGGATCCTGCATTATGGAATAAGATCCCCACCTACATGAAGCAGAGTTTATCCCTGACCCTGTTCAAAAGGAACCTTGATAATTGGATGCAAAATCACAAATTCACCCAGTCTGGCCACCCATGGACAGAGATCGACAGTAAGTAAATTAATCCCCAACTAACACACTCCTCCCCCTCATAACCCTTAGCTACTTCTTTATTAACATACCCCACCATACAGGCATCCAAGGAACTCTGGGACAAAACTGGGTTAGGCTGCATGGCTAGGCTTGTAAAGACCCTGGTGGTCTTTAGCCTAGTATGAACCTACGAACCTGTATCTGCACTTGCTTTTCAAATCCTTGACATTTTGATAAAAGAATGAGAATAAGAATACTGGACAGTTTAACATCTGCCTACATAGAGATGGGAGGATGAAAAAAACTGCTTCCCTTGTCTCACTGTTTTAACCTTCTTTTCCTAAGCATTGACAAGAGCAAGGAAGGGATTTCCTGAAGCCATAAGGAGTGGTGGAAATGCTGGAGATCTTCTCCCGTAAAAAGGAATTTTCTTCATATGGGATGGCCACAATAAAGTGATGACTGTTTGGGGCTCTGATATCATAACAATGGAAAAATTTGTAACAAGATTCCTACAGAGCATGCAGTAGCAGCAATTTTGAAGAGAAAGGGTGAAAAAAGTACAGTTGTGTACACTTACCATAAATGTAGATGTTCGAGTATATTCACGGTTGCAGTCATCACATTTGGGTTATCTGCCTGCAGGCAGCCCTCAGCCAGCCTGAATACCAGAGTCTTGGATTCCTGCATCGGATGCTGTCTCTTCTTCCATGCCATCAGGGGTATAAAACATGCAGCCGACACCATTACATCAGTTTTTCTTGCCCCAGATGTCAGGTGCCCCCACAAAAGGAAGCAATTATATGTTTAGGTATCCCTCCAACAAAAAGCAAACAGACCAGAAAGCTTAATACACCAAACAAGAAGGAAAGGTAGAGCCAAGAGAAGTCAGGGGGCAGGAGGGAGGGTAACCAGGGCTGCAACAGTGAATACACTCGAACATCTACATTTATGGTAAGTGTACACAACTGTACTATGTTCTTCGTGTTTCACTGTTGCAGTCATCACATTTGGGTTGATTCCCAAAGCTAAGGAAGGGAAGAGGAAGTTAGAGAGCATTAGGGCCAGCTATTAAGCCCTACAAGACTGCAGTGGCAAAAACTAGCTCTGGATTTAGAAAAAATATGCATGTGGTAATGCTTGGTGAAGGTATGTACAGACCTCCAGGTAGCAGAGTCTAGGATGTCCTTGGTAGGGACACCTCTGAGAAAGGCTATAGAGCTAGATGCAGCCCTGGTGGAATGTGATCTTATCCCTTGTGCGGTAGGTTTTCCATGGTGCTTATAGCAGAAATGAATGCAATAGGCTATCCACTTAGAAATGGTTTGCTTTGAAATGGCCTTCTCCTTTGCCCTTGCAGCAAAGCCAACTAGCAGCTTTTCAGATTTTCTGAGAGGCTCAGTCCTGTCCATATAAAACTAAGTTGTCTGTGCACGTCCAGAGAGTGGAGTATTTGTTTTCCTTTATTTTGTGGATTTGGGAAAAGGTAGGCAAATGAATGGACTGATTAAGGGCCACACTAGACACCACCTTGGGCATAAAGGAAGGACTGGTCCTGAGGGGAAACCCTGTCTGCATGGAAGATAATGAAGGGCTCCACTGCCATGAGGGCCTGCAATTCAGACACTCTTCTTGCTGAAGTGATGGCTACAAGGAAGGCTGTTTTCCAAGAAAGGAATTTCAACTCTGCAGTTGCAGCTGGCTCAAAAGGAAGGAGAGTGAGATTTTCCAATACAAAGTTAAAGTCCCAGGCAGGAGTAGGGGCTCTCCCGGGGGGGGTCTTAAATTTTTGGCCCCTCTGAGGAATTGCTTTAGCAGAGGGTGAGAGAAGAGGGGTGGTTCAGTATTATAATTTGCTGAAATGGCAGAGGCATGAATTTTAATAGACAAGAAGAATAGGCCCTTGTGGAGCATTCTGTTAAGTACTGAAGAATATGAGGTAAGCTGGGCACTGTTGTGCCCATCCCCCGAGTCTGGCTCCAGGAACAGTATCGTTTCCACTTTTCAGCATGGGATTTTTTAGTACAAGGCCTCCTTGCCTCCAGAATGACATCTAGCACCTGCTTACTGAGGGATGCTATTGGAGAGCTCAAGGAATTAGCCAGGGTGCAAGGTTCAGGGTTTGAAGCTGAGGGTGCAGAATCTGGCCCGCCTGTTGGGGCAGCAGGGAAGGGGTATGAAGCAGGTGCCATGGTTCCAGCAGTGTCATACTGTGCAAGCGTGGGTACCAGTGCTGTTGTGGCCAGTCTGGTGCAATCAGTATTGTCCTTGGTTTGTCCTGTTTGATCTTCAGCAGAACCTTCGAGAAGAGAGGCAGAGGGGGAAGGCATAAACTGAGTGGCTTTCCCAGGTAAAGGACAGGGCATCCACTTTCCAAGCTTGACTGTGGGAAGTCCTTGTGCAGAATTTTTCCAATTGGTAGTTCTGAGGGGGAGGCAAACATGTCTATCTCTGGGGTCCCCCATTTGTTCCTCAAGAGGTTGAATATTTTTGTTTCCAGTTTCCATTTGTTTGGGTCCATGAGATTTCTGCTTAGGTCATCTGCCAGTGAATTTAAATTACCTTGCAGGAGTTGAGCTTGTAGGTGCACTTGGTAGCTCAAGGCTGTGTTCTACAGAGCCATGGCTAGTCTGCAGAGAGGGTACAAATGGGTTCCCCACTGCCTGTTTATGTACCATATAACTGTGGTGGTGTATGTCTTTACCAATAACTGTCCTGGAAGAATGTGGTACTTGAAGGCTGTCAGAGTATTCTGTACAGCTAACATTTCTTTTTGGCTGATATGCAGGTGCATCATCTCGGGTTCCGTTTGCCCTGAATGCACTGCCCTGCCAAGTGAGCCTCCATGCATAGTCTGATGCGTCTGTTAGGGTTTGGGCAGCAGGAGGTAGAGTTAAAGGGAGCTCCTTGTTGTGGTAGCAGGCCTCTGCCCACCAAACGAACTCTGTCTTTATACAAGTAATGATAGGAATCACTGATTCCAGGTCCTGAGAATGTTGACACCATAGGCTTTTTAGATACCATTACAGATTCCTTATATTCAGTCTTGCATATGGAATTAGTAGAATGCAAGAGGCCATGAACCCCAGGGCTTGCAGAATTTTCCTTGCAAATAGCTGGGTCTTTGTGGCCAGTAGTTGAAATAGGTTGTCACAAACTTGTTTCTCTGGAGTGAGGAAAGCCATCTGGGAAGTTGTATTCAAGCTTGCTCCAAGGAATACAATTTGTTGGCAGGGTACTAGGTGAGATTTCTTTTCGTTTATGGTGTACCCCAGTGAGTTTAGAAGTTCCTTTACAAATGCCAGATGTTTTAATAGCAATTCCTGGATTTCTGCTTGAATTAGACAATCGTCCAAGTATGGGTATATTTGAATATTTCTCTGCCTACAAAATGCAATGGCAGGAGCTAGACACTTTGTGAATACCCTGGGCGCAGTAGATAAGCTAAAGGGAAGTGCAGAGAACTGAAAGTGCATGGAGCCTGCCCTGAAGTGTAGGTATTTCCTGCAAGATTCCCTTATTGGAATGTGCAGGTAAGCTTCCTTTAAGTCTAAGGTTGCCAACCAGGCATCTTTGCCTATCATAGTAAGCAGCTGTTGAAGTGTTAGCATCTTGAATTTGGGATTACCAAAAAAGTGTTTAGAATAGAAAGGTCCAGGATAGGATGCCAGGAGCTGTCTTTTCTGGGTACCAGGAAAAGTCTTGAATAAGTACCTTGTCCCCTTTCTTCTGCTGGAACAGGTTAAATAGCCATGATACTTAGAAGAGTGAAGACATGCTGCTGAGCCTCTGCCCACAGATTTGGGGGTAGGTCTGGCCAACTGTTTGGGGTTGGTAGGGTGTGGAAGTGGAATCTGTATCCTTGGGAAACTATATTCAAAACCCATTTGTCCTGGGTAATGAGTTCTTAGTTTTTTGCATGGAGGGCGAGCTTTCCTCCTAAGGGAGCAGGTAGTTGAGCAGGGCTTGGAAGGGTTAAGGTTAAGTCATTGTGCCATTTTCCTGTCGGGGGGGGTGTTTTACTACTCCCTGCTTTGGAAGTGGGAGCCTCCCAATGCTTAGGCCTGTGCGTAGCCTGAGACTGTAACCTAGGTGGTCTGCTGTTCCTGGTTTTGGACTGAGGCGGCCTGGAAGAGGCTGGAAAGGACCAATTCTTTGAAGGCCAATGCCTACTAAATCTGGAAGGCTGTACTTGCAGGAAATCTTTAACAGTTTGCATAGATTTAGCTTTTTCCACCATCTTTTTAAGGGCTTTGTCTGCCTTGTTGCCAAACAGGCAGTCTTGGTTTAAGGGAGCATCCAGTAATTAATCTTTAACATGATCTGGCAAGTTTTGCTCCTTAAGCCAAGTATGCCTTCTAAGTACAGACCCAGTGACAGCAGCCCTGCAAGATGCTTCTAAAGAGTCAAAACCACATTGCAAAGTATGATTACCAACTTGTTCTGCAGAATGCATTAAATCCTGTAATTCTTTGTGTTCAGCACAGTCAGGAATCAACATCATTTTCTGTTTAAGTAGTCCTACAATATGTTACTGGTACTTTAACATATGAAACTGGCAATTTAAAGCCTTAATGGCCAAAGTAGCAGAAGTATATACCTTCTTACCCCATCTATCCAAGGTTCTAGAATCTCTATCAGAAAGGGTATGTTTTTTGGCAGCGGTAGGCTTAATGCCCTTTGGTCCTTGGGAAATGGTCTCTGGATCCACATTTGGATTCTTGAAGAGGAACTTATGAGAGTCAGGTACTCTAACACCTGTCAGGTTTCCTGGGAGCTGAAGGTAAAGTGTCTGGGGAAAGGTTAGATTCCAGGAAGGCATCATCCACAATGTCCAGAATAGGCAGGACAGCTAAAGGCCTATGCTGAGGGAAGAGTAAGAATTCCCTAAGCCTCTTTTTGGAGTTAGAGTAATCCTGGCTTTCCCAGTGGAAATGCTCCTAAGAATATGAGAGGTTTCACCAAAAGAAAATCTTCTGGAGGGGAAGCAGAGGGAATGGAATCCTCTGCATCAGAATCCTCATATGTACATATGGGCAAAAACTGGTAATCAGAAGAAACAGAAATATCAGATTCCTGATCAAAAGAATCAGAAGGAAAATCAGTTCTAGGTCTCTTAGAGGGGGAAGGCTGGCTTCCCGGTCTCTTAGAGGGGGAAGGCTGGCTTCCCTTAATTAAGGTAATAAGGTCTTCAGCCATTTTAAGCATTTGTTTTTTTAGGCATATAGGCCTGAGCATGCAGTTTGGATGTCAGTTTTCTAGGCGTGGGTCGAGTTTTAGGCCTAGATGAAGAAGATGGCGTTGGTTTAAAATGCAAGTCTGTAGCCCTGAATACACTCTCAGAAGCCGGTGCCTCCACAGCGGCTCCAGACCCATCCAAGGTAGAGACATCTGCAGGTTCCATAGTCGAAGAAGCATCTTGCAGCATACCGGACTCTGAATGGGTGTCAGTAGAGGCCTGCGAATCTGAAGTAGCGGGTATCGGGGCTGCAAAAGCACCTCACTGAGTACCGGCAGACTGGCGACTAGCTTAACGGAAGTGTCGTCTGCAGTTTTGGACCTATGCGGTCCGTCTCTGTCTTTATCCTTACGTTTTTTCGGAATATCGGAAGTCGGATGGCTTACCGAACCTATTTCTGTATAGTTATACAGAGTACCAAAATAATTTGCTGCAAATATAGACCGACAACGAATAGTTCGGGGGTTGAACAAGGCACAAAACCAACAGCAAGTGACGTTGTGGTCTGGGCCTAAGCAAGGAATGCAGTACGAATAAAAATCTTTATGAGGTATTTGCTTTCCACAGGTAATACAATTGTTAACTTTTACTGACATTGGTTAAGAGCAAGAAAAGGGATCCCCAACGGGGAAACTCAAAAATGAAAATTTCAAGAGTCGGCTGACCGGCACTTGCGAACTGCTTCTGCTTCAGGCACCGCACGGCAAGAAAGACTGATGTAGAGGTGTCAGCTGCATGTTTTATACCCCTGACGACCTGACGTCATAGAAGAAGAGAGAGCATCCGATGCAGGAATCTAAGACTCTGGTATTCAGGCTGGCTGAGGGCTGCCTGCAGGCAGATAACCCAAATGTGATGACTGCAACAGTGAAACACGAAAAACATCAGCTGTTTGTAAGAGTTTGACAATCAATAGATGCATATAAATATATCCTTTTCTACTATACTACCCATTTGGTAAGAAAGGATTTCTGTGTTTTGAGGTTGGACAAGATACTGTTCTAAAAGTTACATTTTACTTCGTCTGCTCTTGTTGTCATTTGTGGTCCTGCTTATTAGTTATTTTCACTGGTTTCTCTTTTATGGTAGCCTTAAAGATGGGGAAGGGGATAAAAACATCTGTGTGCTTTCAATATGTATTCTTTTTTAATAAGGAAGAGAAGACTGGTTACGCACATTCATGGGGCTGTGATGGGTAGCATGACCACTGTAGACATTAGGAATATATAAAAGAAATTATTCACTAAAATGTAGAGACCTTAGGTGCAAAAAAACTAATGAAAATAAGACAAATTTTCTGGAATCATGACGCTGCAGTAGTCACAGTGGAGAAGATTTTGGACAGTGCTCACATGAAGAAAGCAGGTGTGAGGTGGACTCAGCCTGGCCAAAGTGGTCAATGACTTGGTAGTTTAGTACCTATTGCCTAACCAGTGAGAGACCTTTTAAAGAAAAAACTTACTGTGATCTGCTAATGAAGATCAAGTTTTTGAGCACAAGGTTAAAGCCTGGGTTTTGAAGCTCACAGTAGTTTAGATTATCATAACCTGGAAAGGTGCTCTCATATGTGCTGTACATATGCCAATTTGGTGGTTATAAACAGGAAGGTATTGGTGGATGAATACTAAGCTTAGGAAGGTGGACAATTTGTAATTAAAGCATAATGGAGGACCAGATGAGAGTTAAGGCATCCAAGTTCAATGAGGAGATGCCTGAGGGAGGAGTGGGAAGCTGACAAGTAGGTATAGATAAAAGAGCAGGATCAGTTCAGGTAAAAATTTACCCTATGCAGAAATAATGTAAAATGCATGTCAACAAAGCACATTTAACCAAACTTAACTTCCATATGCATCCAAGTTTTCTAAGGAGGTTACACAATTAGAAGAGATATGTACTTTGCAAAACCAAAGCTGATGCAGAGGTCAGAGCTAGAAGAAATATGCAGCTTGCAAAATCAAACCTGGATGTCATTCACACTCATGACCCAGTGGTCTAAATTCCAGTTTTAACACTCGTTTTGAAATCACTTACCACAAACGGCACTATAAAAACAGAAAGCAGATGTAGATGTGAAGTTGCCAATGAAGAAACATGACACTGTAAATTTATGCTGGGAGGGAGCAGTGTGTGAGAAAGGGGAAGACTACTAATAAGCTGTGGTGGCAAGGCATGCTTCTAAGCATTCAGAGCCAGCAAAGATTAAAAAAAACTGTAGTGTTCTGTAGATGGTGCAGTATTTTAACCTTTACTGGGGACTAACACAAAATACTCACACACAGACATGGTAGTAGATTTGTGCAAATGTACCTGGGTATGTAGTTCTGGTGCCGATGTTACTGCTATTACCAAACTCTGCAGGTAAAACTACTAAATCAAAGTACAGATAAGCACTATCAAAAAATCATGTTACTGTATTAATCTTTGACGAAACCAGCATCTGGACTGCAAAAAAATGTGTTTTAATTTTTAGAAGAGTCTGTGATAAGCTTATCTTTTTGCTCCACTGACAAATACAATGTTAAACTATGCCAGGAAGGCAGACAGCTACAGTTAAGAACACAGACAGAATGTTAACATGGTCACAAAAATGTCAGAAAACCAAATAACCACATGTGTAGTCTTGTTACATCGCCCTCTCTCTCTCTCTCCCTCTGTTCCCAAAATATACTTAATCAATTCTTATCCTGCAGAATGCCATCACTAGTTTGCCAAGCAGAACTAATGGGATGGTTGAAAAGTCCTGAATATAAAAAGCCTGGGAGGAATTCATAAACTATGTTTCCCGAGAACAGGCAGATGCACAGTGTCAACTGCCACAATACAGTAATTTCATTTACAAAGCATCTCCACATAATCAGTGTTTACAAAATCAATTCTAAACAAAATTCAAAAGCTATTAACTCATAAAACCTTTGTTTATACTGAAGAAAGAACAGCAGGGGCTGTCACTACTACACACAAACACCTATACTCATACCATGGATAATACTGCAGTCTGAAAAATGTTAATACTACAGCGTGCTGTCAAGATGCCAAAAAATCTCTATGTGAAATTGATCATGTGAAAAACTATACTAGGTAGGAAGAAATAGCACAAGTTTTTCGTAAGATATCCTCTTCTCTACAGCTATAATCTTACACTGCTCTTTCTAGTTTTGACTACCGACGTACATGCTTATTACAGTAAATTATTTAAATTATAAATGTAAAAAAAAAAAAATACTTCCTCCAATCAGGTTTTCCTGGTATTAAAATCTAAATGGCCCTTTTTATAAATACTGAACAAAAAAGTGGCACAAACCACCATCATTCAGTTCTCACAGTTAATTCACAATTAACTTTAGTTTCTTGATATAAGGATGATTAAAAGGAATGCCTAGGTTGGATAACTCCACAGTAATGAAAATAATATTTTAAGAAACATTTTGTCTTACATCCATTTTTATGTTGCACAAGCTAAGCTTTAAGACAACTTTCAGACTTCTATACCAGATGTAATATGGGCATTGACTCTGTTGTACCACTGACAGACATGGGATTCTAAAACAGAATTGTACATCTTGTCAGTCGATGTTCTGTGCAAATTATACTGAAAAGAACTGCAGACACAGCAATGATCACTGATATGAGAAACTGCATTCAATTTAGGGCATACCTCTCAATGTCTCTGCTTCAGAATCAGCGACAAAACCAACAGTATTGACAGACAAAGGCTGAAAAATCAGGGACAACAGGATTACTCTAATTCACCTGGAAATTTATAACATGTTTTACATCAACATACATTTTCTAAAGAACAAGAAACTCAGTAATGTCTATCTTTACTGACTAAAAGTGATGTCTCAATTCTCTAATGCCTTGTAAGTATCTTCAAACCTAACACCTTTATATGTGAATCTACCAATCATATTCTCTGTGTCTGATAATCTTTTCCCTTCAGGTATCCTTATGACTTACCTGAATTAATATCCAAATCCAAAACAATAATTAACCCACACCTTGCACAATAATGAGAATTAGAGCAATGTCATCCATAGAACCCATTCCCCTTCTGTGTATTGTCCATGTTATGAAGGTAGACCCCTGACTCAAACCCCAATGAACTAGAAACTGCAGAAATCCACCCATTCTTCTACAACACTTTAAATGAATAATCAAAATGTTCTTAAAAACAGGAAATAGTGTGATCCAAAAAAGCTGCAAAACGTATCAGTAACCAAAGAATACACACCATATCATAAGTCATTTTTTACATTTGAGAATGCTGCCATTACAGACTTCCTCACATAATGCTCAAAAATTTTTCTAAAGAGTAAGAAGCAATTAACTCATTACTTCTACCACGTATCCTGCTAAACTACCAAAACTTCAACAAAATGCCCATGACTACCTGGCACCGCTGAGCAATGATCCACATTTAAAATAATTAGATTCCTTCACTTATTCAAACATTCTTTATTCTCCTCATATACACAAAACAAATATCTCCTTGCCAACCAACACCAACCGTATACTTCACTCACAATTCCTCAAAAAAAAATATATATATATATTCCTCCTATAAACCAAAAGCTTTGCTTTTGAGGTCAATTTATTGGGATCTATTTCTTGAACACATAAGTGGGTTATAATCAAAGACCCAATCACAATCCTCTATATTTTAGTTGTTTTTTAAGTGAACTATACCATGACTGCATTACTCAGCTTCAAAGGCTTTTGGCTTAAACAGAATGGCTGTCACTAAGAGCCAGATTAAAGGAAGGATAAATGGGTTACCTGGCCTGGGCTCCTCTCTGGGTGCTGAGGGGCAGGGGAGCCCTCACTGCTGTGATGGTGGCTGGGAAAAACAGCAACAACTTGAAACTGAATCAGGAGTAATCATGCAGCTATCTAAATGGCAGTGAAATTACACAGTGTAAGAAACTGTAGCATGAAGGTACTGTAGCTTTTTGCTACATTTTAGCAAAAGGTGTTTGTAGAAGTATTACAAAGAGTTGTTACACACACACACACACACACACATATATATATATATATATATATATATATATATATATATATATATATACACACACACACACATAAATAGCTACAAATATAGATATACATAGATAGATAATAGCTCTCTGTTGAGCCTGACAATCTCCTGAATTCTGCAGAGCAGTAGGGCCAATCATGTAACACTACTTGTGTGGGTTGCCTAGTAATGTCAAAAGAGATTGATAGGTAGTCCACAAGCTGCAGTTTTGTCTGACTATGTCTTAATCGTGATACTGGGTTGACGGCATTTACTGCCACAATTAAGCATATTAAGACTTAAGTGGTTTCCGCTGAACAAGAAAAATAAAAATCTGCTTTTCTCATATACTTAAAAAGCTTTTCTCACAATAAAGTGTCTCTCTGATTTTCATAGGTTGATACTAGGCTATTGGCCCTAGGGCCTATACAGCCTTAGCCATAACATTTCTCTGGCTATTTCTTCCCACAATATTTACTACCCTGGACCCCTGTCTAGCAGGGCGACTGACATGATCCCCGGGGTGAATTTCCTATCTCCTATCCAATCGTCAGGGTTCCTTTTGAAGAGGCCGAAGAGGCGCTCTGCTTGACATGTATGGGCAGTCTATTCCAGAGTCTGGGGGAGTCTCTGGGTCAGGAACCTATCCCTCCAGCATGTTTTGTTCATTGTGATGACAAGGTTTACATCCCTGGAGCGTGTGGCTCCGAGGGATTGAGATTTCTTTAAGTGTAGCATGTCCAACTGCTCTGTTTGATAAGCAGAGATCGCCTCTGAGTAGACGATATGCGACAGAGTACAGCTGGAGTTTTTTACACAGTCAGCATTAGGCATCTGCTTTAGGCCTGTGATTCTTTTAGTGAGGTATTTCTGCGGCCTTTCCAGTTGTTGTAGATGTCTTGAGAGGTACATACCAAACGGGGCATTGTATTCTATAATGGGCCTAATGAGGGATGAGTACAGTGGGACAATGACCTCCTTGTTTCTGGATGAAAAGCCCTTAGTGATGAGGTGCGCCACATAGAAGGGTTTCCTGACTGTGGTGGCAATGTGGTTATCAAAGGTGAAACCACTGTTCACCCGTGTCCCTAAGTCTCTTATCACATTTTCTGTGTTTAGTGTACTGCCACCTATGCGGTAATTCACGGGCACATGTTTCTTCCCAAAGGGGATAACTATACATTTCTTGGCATTGAGCTTGAGCCCATGGCACCAAGCAATCTGTTTCTGTAAGGCCCTTTTGTGGAATATTCACATTATTTGGGGGTTCAATAATGGCTCCCAATTTGCAGTCATCTGCGAACTTTGTTAGCCAGAGTCCCTTAGTGTTGGCCTGTACTACAGAGAAGTAGATGCCAACCAAGAGCTGAGCCAGGACTGAACCCTTAGGTACTCCACTTGTCACTTGTCTGGAGCTGGATTTGGAGTCAGCTACTTTTACAGTGTGGGCTCTGTCGGTAAGCCAGTTGGCAACCCATCGAGTGACGTACGGATTAATGCCGAGCTTAGTAAGTTTATCTATGATTCCAGAGTGGAGAATAGTGTTGAAGGCCTTGGTGAGGTCCAGATGGGCTGTGTGAACCGTCTTACCCTCGTCCACAGCTCTGGAGACTGATTCAAAGAAGTCAATCAGGTTCAGGAGACAAGATTGGCCCTTCACGAACCCAAATTTGGTGGGGTCCAGTGTTTGAAGGTTGCCAATGTCTTTGTTTATAAGTTCCATGATAATACATTCCATGGCCTTGCAGATCAGGCTCGTTAGACTGATGGGGCGATAGTTTCCAGGATCCAAGGTGGATCCCCCCCTCTGGAGTGGGATAACTTTAGCGGTGCACCACTCAGTGGGCACGAAGCCTGATGTGAGGCTATGATTAAACATGACACTTAGGTGAGGTGTCAGTTCATTTTGTAGTTCATGTAGTACACAGCCCGAGATGTCGTCTGGTCCCATGGATGCTGTATTCTTAGCTTTGGAGAGTGCAGTTTTTACCTGTGTGGTCATTATTACTGGAATTTGGCAATCTTTCGGTAGTGAGATGGGCCCTTTAGGGGATGAGAGGGGGAAGTTGGCACTGAATCGATCTGCCAAGATATTGGCAATATCCATGGTATCAGTATACTAATTGCGTCTATATCATGTTGTCAAAAGACTAAAATGTCAAACGGCAATATGATCGTAAATGCCAAACATCTAAACTGTTCTTGTGGGGGGCTGTGCCCCCCACACCCCCCCCGCTAATGATATATACCAACTCCGAGATTACACTATAGTGAGGAAAGGGCAAATTTCCTGATCCTCACTGTACCACGATCCCGCAACAACACTCTCGATGTACGGCATTTACGATATTACTGCCGTTCGACATTTTCAAAATTCGATAACGTGAAGTAGATCCTATTAATCAGCTCTAGGGGAATTACAATCCAGTCTGTTTGCAGACTGAAAGTGTTTAACACACACAAACTTTGAAGTTGTAGAACGTCACACCTAAAGCAGCCTACACATATTCTTAGAAGTTAAAGAGCATAAACAAAATCTAAATACCTTATGAACAATAAGTAAATGTTATCAGAATGTTGCAAACAGCAAAAATGTTTTTACAATGACATTATTTATTTATTCACAATCTGTACTTCAATATTGTACATATTATAGTGGAGAAAAATCTAGAACACTGTTCTCCAAATTTTCACCATCTTTTAATAACTTTGGAAAGTGTTATAACCTAGACAGTGTTAGCAGCACTTTTCTATTACATGATGTCAATATATTATTTTCTGATTTTTATTGAAATATTTACAGTAATATGAAAAAATAACCATTTGCATAATTAACAGTTTAAATTAATAATAAAAATAATGCTCAGTATGTTTGACGCAATGCAACTTACAGTGCAAGTGTCAAGAACAGTTTTCTCCAGTGTTGTCTAAAGTTTCATCTGATGCTCTGTTACAATTTATAACTCAGTTGGTTTTGGATATATTTGCATACATATCCTCATAAATACTACTACCAGCACAATGCATTACACACAGACAGTGGAAATGCATTTCCTGGTCTCCCACCATGACATTTCTCATTATGTATCCTCAGTAACATGTAGCACCCTTAGTAAAGAAGCTATGGATATTAAAAGAAGTATACAAAAAAGTGCTATAGGTATAAATCAGTCAACAGCATACTAGAATATTTCTACTGCTAACTGACAGGGTGACTTTAAACAGAATTAAGTGAGAATGTTGGAAGCATCCGAGCTAGAAAGGTTGGATGTGAATGCTGCTAAGCCTTGATTAGCTATCAAAATACAAACCATAAAGTATTTGCTGTAATTTAGCAGTACCACGTTTGGGTGCAGGTAATGCAGGATTTACCCAAGGCTGGCTTTGCTTGATCACTTGGGATACCAGCCATGTGTACATCCTGCATTATCTGTATCTAAACATGAGTTACTGCCATTATACAATGATATTATTCTATAAAGAGATGTCCAACTGTGTTTTTTAAATATGTCATTGTATAAATGGGCTTTAATTGCCATTGGCCTCTTCCCTTCAATAGTGGACATCTTACTGAAATACAGCACACAACACAGGGCACTTGCATGTTGACGCTTGACAGTATGGCAGTAAAAGTTTACAGAAGTAAGAGTGTGCATGCATCCAGCTGGCTGATTATATCAGTAAATGCTCGTAGTTGTGATGTGCTCAACCTAGTTTTTTGAATTTTCTCTAAGTTTAAAACATATGTTGTTGTGTCTTTCGGCTTTTCCCGGTTAGGGTGCGCCACAGCGGAACTCCGGTCCGCTAATGATTGGCAGTTGATTTTTACGTACCGAGTTGTCAGACCTGAAGCACAACCTTCAACGAAGGTACGCCCATTCCTGTATTTCTCCACGCAGAAGACGCTCTAGCTGAGAGTTGAACTGGACAGCATCTTACTGTGAGGCGACAACGCTACCACAGCACCACCACCGCGGAGACAGCAATTGCTCTCCCCTCAAGTCACAGTAATGTCTAAGGCTTAAAGAGAAAAATTAAAAAAAAAATTTCAGTTTAGCACATATGTTTTAAGTTTAAAACATATGTGCTAAACTGAATTTTTTTTTTTAATTTTTCTCTTTAGGCCTTAGACATTACTGTGACTTGAGGGAGAGCAATTGCTGTCTGTTTACATATATATTTTACTTCATCTTATTTTACTTCAGTTTCTCCACTTAACAGTGAGAACATGGTAGTTTGTAGCTTTTTCTTTCAGCAGATACACCTGCAGGGATTTCAACTATTTTGTTTTAGTTTTCTGCTTGAACTTGTTCTTGTGGTTAAAGCTGGATTTACTAAAAGCAAGATGACTACTTTGCCCAAATCAATGTGCATGTTTCTTCACAAAATTGGGTGTCATCGTATCAGCAGTGACACCTATGGAGGCATGAACGGTTGGACTTCAAAACCTTTGGCTTTTCATATTAAAGTGTACATTAAGTTCTATGAAGTTTTAGCTGTACTAGTCTTTGCTGAGCTTAAATCAGGAGGGGAAATGGCAACTTTGTGCAATTCTAAAGTACAGTTGTGTACACTTACCATAAATGTAGATGTTTTAGTCATCACACTAGGGTTATCCTGCCAGGGGTAGCCCTCGATCGGCCCGAATACCAGAGGCTTAGTATTTCTGCATCGGTTGCTGTCACTCCAGGGCTGACGTCAGGTCATCAGTGGTATAAAAACAGGCAGCTGACACCATTACAACAGTTTTTCTTGCCTCAAATGTCAGGAGCCCCCAAATAGGGAGCTAGGTTATGGTGGAATAACACCACCTGTAGAAAGTAAATACCAAATAGCAATGTAAGGAGTGAGGAAGGGGGATGGAGGGTGGGAAAAGTACAGATGTGTACACTTACCATAAATGTAGACATGTGAGTGTATTCACTGTTGCAGTCATTACATTTGGGTAATCTGCTGGCAGGCTGCCCTCAGTCGGCCTGATTAACAAAGTCTTGGGTCCTGCATTGGTTGCTGTCCCTTCTTCCATGACGTCAGGTCGTCAGGGGTATAAAACATGCAGCCAATGCCATTACATCAGTTTTTCTTGCCCCAGATTTCAGGTGACCCCGAAATGGGGAGCAAAATACACATATATATATATCATTAGAAACACAAAAATATACCTCCAAACAAATACAAATACACCAAAAAGGCTTTTAAGCATAGTAAAAGAAAGAAGAGGTATAGTTAAAGAAAAACAGGGCTGGAAGGAGGGTAACCAGGACTGCAACAGTGAATACACTCGAACATCTACATTTATGGTAAGTGTACACAAATGTACTATGTTCATCGTGTTTCACTGTTGCAGTCACTACATTTGGGTAGATTCCCAAAGCTAAGGTTGTGAGGATGGATTTATACAGCATTAGGAACAGCTAAAAGGCCCTGCAAAACAGCAGTGGCAAAGCCAGCTCTGGATTTAGAGAAAATTGGTAAGGGATAATGCTTGGCGACAGTATGAACTGAACTCCAGGTAGGAACTTCTAGAATATCCCTCAAAGGAACACCTCTGAGTAAGGCTGCTGAAGTAGATGCAGCCTTGGTGGAATGAGATCTGATCCCCTGGGGGAATAGGTTTTCCATGGTGCTTATAACAGAAATTAATACAACGGCTTATCCATTTAGAAATAGCTTGCTTTGAAATAGCCTTCCCCTCTACCCCTGCAGCAAATTATACCAGCAGTTGTTCAGATTTTCTTTGAGATTTAGTCCTGTCCAAGTAGAATCTAAGTTGTCTGTGTACACCCAATGAATACAGAATCCACTCTCCCTTGTTCTGTGGATTGGGAAAGAAAGTTGTTAAATAAATGGACTGATTAAGAGCCACACTGGACACCACCTTGGGCATGAATGATGGGCTGGTCCTGAGTGACACCCTGTCCACATGAAAGATGATGAAAGGCTCCACTGCCATAAAGGCCTGCAATTCAGATATCCTTCTAGTTGAAGTGATTGCTAAAAGGAAGGCTGTTTTCCAGGAAAGAAATTTTAAGTCTGCAGTTGCAGCTGGCTCAAAAGGAGGTAGAGTGAGTTTCTCCAATACAAAGTTAAGGTCCCAGGCAGAGGTTGGAGCTCTCCTGGGTGGTCTCAAATTTTTGGCCCCACTGAGATACTGCTTCAGAAGAGGGGGGGGGGGTCTGTCTTGTAATGAGCTGAAATGGCTGAGGCATGAATTTTTATGGAAGAAAAAGACAGACCCTTGTGAAGCATCTCAGTTAAGTATTGCAAAATCTGAGGTAAATGGGGCACTGATGTGCTCATCCCCTGAGATTGATTCCAGGCACAGAATCTTTTCCATTTGTCAACATAAGATTTTCTAGTACTAGATCTTCTCGCCTCCAAAATGACATCCATCACAGGTTTGCTGAGGGATGCTAAAAAGGAATTTAAATGATTAGCCAAGCTGCAAGATTCAATGTTTGGAGCAGAGGGTGCAGAATTTGGTTCTCCTGCTGAGACAGTAAAGAAGGTCTCTGATGCAGGTTCCATGGAGAAATGTGTGACACACTGCACAGGAGTGGGTACCAGTGTTGGAGAGACCAGTCCGGAGCAACCAAAATCATTTTTGGTTTGTCCTGTTTGACTTTTCGTAGAACTTGTGAGAGCAGAGGCAGAGGAGGAAAGGCATAGACTGATAGGTTTTTCCAGCTGAAGGACACAGCATCCACTTTCCAGGCTTTTTTGTGATGAGTTCTTGTGCAAAATTTGTCCAACTAGTAGTTCTGGGGTGAAGCAAAAAGATCTATGTCTGGGCTCCCCCACGTGCGTGTCAACATGTTGAAAATCCGTGGTTCCAGTTTCCATTCGTGAGGGTCCATGAGATTTCTGCTTAGTTCGTCTGCCAGAACATTCTGCTTTCCTGGCAGGAATTGAGCTTGTAGTTGTACTTGGTAGCTCAAGGCCGTGTTCCACAATGCCATGGCTAGTCTGCAGAGGGGGTAGGAATGTGCACCCCCTGCTTGTTTATGTAGCACATAACCGTGGTGTTGTCCGTCTTTATCAGTAATTGTCCTGGATGAAGGCAGTCCTTGAAGGCTCTCAGTGCATTCTGTACAGCTAGTATTTCTTTTTGATTGATATGAAGGTGCATTTGTATTGGGCTCCATTTGCCCTGAATGCACTTCCCTGCCAGATGAGCCCCCCCCCCCCATGCATAGTCTGATGCGTCTGTAGTTAGGGTTTGGGCGGCAGGGGGTGGTGTGAATGGCAGTCCCTTGTTTTGGTGGCAGGCCTCTGCCCACCATAGGAACTCTAGATGCAGACAAGGTATGATAGGTATCAGTATTTCCAGGCTGTGACAATGTTGACACCATAAACATTTTAACTACCATTGAAGTTTCCTCGTATGCAGTCTTGCATATGGAATTAAAAGAATGCAGGAGGCCATGAACCCCAAGGCTTGCAGTATTTGCCTTGCAGACAGCAGGTTTTTTGTGGCCACCTCTTTGAAGTAAGTCACCAAATGAATTTGCTTTACTGGCGTAAGGAAAGCCATCTGGGCAGTTGTATTCAAGTTTGCACCCGGGAATATAATCTTTTGAGAGGGTACCAGCTGAGATTTCTTTTCATTTATGGTGTACCCTAGACAGGTTAGAACTCTTTTTACAAATGACAGATGTTTTAGAAGAATGGCCTGATTTTCTGCCTGAATTACACAATCGTCCAGGTAAGGATATATTTGAATATTTGTTTACCTGCAAAATGCAATTACTGGAGACAGGAACTTTGTGAATACCCTGGGTGCAGTAGACAAGCCAAAGGGCAGTGCAGAGAACTGACAATGCATGCAGCCTTTGAAGCGTAGGAATCTTCTGCAAGATTCCCTGATTGGGATATGCAGGTAAGCCTCTTAAGTTGAGAGTTGCCAACCAGGCATCCTTGCCTAGCATAGGAAGTAACTGGTGAAGAGTCAGCATCTTGAATTTTGGAATGTCCAGGAAGGTGTTTAGAGTAGACAGGTCCAGAATTGGACTCCATGACTTGTCTTTTCTGGGTACCAGGAAAAGTCTGGAATAGAAATCTTGTCCCTTTTCCTCTTCTGGTACTAGCTGAATTGCCCTCATGTTTAGGGGGGAAAGTACTTGTTTCTGAGCCTATGCCCACTGATTTGGGGGCAGGTCTGACCACCCGTTTGGAGTTGGCAGTGTGTGAAAATGAAATCTGTATCCCTGGGACACTATATTTAAAATCCATTTGTCCTGGGTTATAAGTTGCCAGTTTCTTGAATGAAGAGCCAGTTTTCCCCCCAAAGGGGCGGCTAAGAGATAAGTGATTGTAATTTCAAAGGGAAGTCATTGAGATTGTTTACCATAGGGTGGGTGCCTTGTTGTTTCCAGATTTGGAAGGGGAAGCACCCCATTGCTTAGTTCTGAAAGTCCCTTGGGACTGAAACCTGGTGCCTTTGGAATGTCTGTGTTTGACCGTAGTGGCTCTGGAGGGAGCAGGAAAGGACCAGTTTTTAGTAGGCCAATGCCTATTAAATCTAGGAGGTTGCACTTGTAAGACATCTTTCACAGTTTGCATAGATTTAGCTTTATCTTCCATCTTTTTTAGAACTTCTTCAGCCTTATTGCCAAATAGGCGGTCCTGCTGTAAAGGAGCAGCCAAAAGTTTTGCTTTAACATGATCAGGCAGAGATTGCTCCTTAAGACAAGCATGCCTTCTAAGTACAGACCCACAACCAGCAGCCCTGCAAGAGGCCTCTAAAGAATCAAAATCACATTGCAAAGTATGTTTGCCAACTTGTTCAGCTGACTGCAATAAATCCTGCAATTCTTTATTCTCCACACAGTCAGAAATCAACATCATTTTCTGTTTAAGCAGTCCCATGACATGCTGTTGATATTTTAGCATATGAAATTGACAGTTTAAAGCCCTGATTGCTAAGGTTGCAGAAGTATAAATCTTTTTACCCCATCTATCCAGCGCCCTGGAGTCTCTATCAGAAGGGGTAGGACTTTTTGCAGTAGAAGCCTTAATGCCCTTGGGCCCCTGAGAAATGGTTTCAGGGTCCGCAACAGGATTTTTGAAAAGAAATTTGTGGGACTCAGGAACTCTGTAGTACCTGTCTGGTTTGCTAGCGGCTGGAGGTAAGGAATCAGGAGCCATACTGGATTCTGAAAACACATCAACAATATCTAGTACAGGAGGTATAGCCAAAGGCCTATGCTGAGGAAGGAGGAGGAAATCCCTAAGCCTCTCTTTGGATTCAGTGAAATCCTGACTTTCCTAGTGGAAATGCTCCCTTAAGGTATGTAAAGTTTCTCCAAAAGAGAAATCCTCAGGCGGAGAAGCAGAGGGAAAGGAATCCTCTGCATCAGAGTCCTCATAGGTAGGTATGGACAAATCCAGATCATTAGAAGAGTCAGAAGAGTCCTGTTCAGAAGATTCATAGTCACATTCAATCCTAGGCCTCTTGGAGGGGGGGGGGGTTGACTACCCCTGATTAGAGAAATTAAATCTTCAGCCATTTTGATCATTTGTTTTTTAGGCATAGGGGCATGAACATGTGGCCTGGGCGTCGTTTTTTTAGACATAGATCGAGATTTAGGCCTTAGCACTAAAGTTGGAGTTGGTTTAATATGCAAGTATGTAGGCCTGAATAGACCCTCAGAAGCCGGTGCCTGCTCAGTGGCTCCGGATCCATCCAAGGTAGAGACATCTGCGGGTTCCATGTGTGAAGTATCTTGCGGCATACTGGACTCCGAATGGGTCTCAGTAGAGGCCTGCGAATCAGAAGTAGCGGGTATCAGGAGCTGCGAAAGCGCCTCACTGAGTACCGGCGAACTGGGAACTGGCTTATAAGGGTCGTCGGCAGTTTTGGACCTCAACGGCCTGTCTTTTTCTTTGCGTTTTTTCGGTATTCCAGTAGTCGGATGGCTAACCGAAGTCATTTCTGGATAATTAAACCGTGAACCGAAATATTTTGAAGCAAAAATGTACCGATGGATAGTGCGCTGATTAAATAAAGCACAAAACCGACAGCAAGGTACGTCGTTGTCAGGGCCTAGGCAAGGAATACAGTACAAATGAAAATCCTTATGAGGTATTTGCTTCCCACAAGTAATACAATTATTAACTTTTACTGATATTGGTAAGGAGCAAGAAAAAGTTTCCTCACCGGGGTACTTAGCTTTTAGTTGAAGACTTTGGTTCTGAAACTCGAAAACGAAAATTTCAGGAGTCGGCCGATGGCACTTGCGAACTGCTTCTGCTTCTGACACCGCACAGCAAGAAAGACTGATGTAATGGTGTTGGCTGCATGTTTTATACGCCTGACAACCTGATGTCATGGAAGAAGGGACAGCAACCGACACAGGACCCAAGACTTTGTTAATCAGGTTGACTGAGGGCAACTTGCCAGCAGATTACCCAAATGTAAAGACTGCAACAGTGAAACACGATGAACATCCAGGACTGCAACAGTCCTATATTTATGGTAAGTGTACACAACTGTATTATGTTCTTCGTGTTTCGTTGTTGCAGTCATCACACTTGTGTTGATTCCCAAAGCTGAAGAAACAGGTGGAGGCAGTCAAGAAGAGCTGGGGCTGGCTAGTATGCCCTGAAGGACTAGTGTTGCAAAGATTGCCCTGGATTTGGAAAAGACAGGCAGGTGGTAATGCTTGGTGAAAGTATTAACAGAACTCCATGTTGCAGCCTCCAGGATGTCCCTGGTAGGGACCCCTCTGAGAAAAGCTGCAGAGGTGGAAGTTGCCCTAGTGGAATGTTTTCTGACCCCTTGTGGGGGTGGTTTCCCATGGTGTTTGTAACAGAAATGGATACAGTGTGCTATCCATTTGGAAATGGTTTGTTTTGATATGACCTTGCCCACTGCCCCTGCTGCAAAGCTGACTAGTAACTGGTGAGATTTCATGAAGGGCTTAGTCCTATCCAGGTAGAATCTGAGCTGTCTGTGCACTTCTAAAGAGTGCAGGACCCTTTCCCCCTTATTCTGAGGTTTAGAGAAAAAGGTAGGCAAATGAATAGATTGGTTGAGCGCCACACTGGACACCACTTTAGGCATGAAAGTTGGGTTAGTCCTGAGGGAGACCCTGTCAGCATGAAAAATTATGAAGGGTTCCACAGCCATGCGTGCTTGTAGCTCAGACACTCTTCTAGCTGAAGTGATGACCAGAAGCAAGACTTTTTCCAAGAGAGGAATTTTAACTCTACTGAAGCTGCAGGCTGAAAGGGGAGTAACGTGAGCTTTTCCAACACAAAGTTAAGGTTCCAAGCAGGGGTTGGGGCTCTTCTGGGTGGTCTTAAGTTGTTAGCCCTTCTAAAGAACTGCTTGATGAGGTGGTGCAAAAAGAGAGGTGGCTCTGTGCTGTAATGAGCAGAGATGCAGAGACATGGAATTTAATAGAAGAGAAGGATAGGCCCCTGTGAAGCAGGTCTGCTAGGTAATCCAGGATGAGAGGTAAGGAAGGCTGTGCTGGTTCAGCTCCTTTACCCTGGATCCAGGAGCAATACCTTTTCCACTTGTCAGCATAGGATTTTCTAGTGCTGGGTCGTCTGGCTTCACGTATAACATCCAAGACTTACCTGCTTAGGCTGGCCACTGGAGGAGAAATCAAGGAATAAGCCAGGCTGCCAGGTTCAGGGTCTGCAATTGTGGATGCAAGAACTCTCCCTTCTGCTGGGTCAGGAGAGCTGGAATCAGAGGGAGGTGCCATTGAACCAATGGTGACAGACTGCACAGTAGTGACCAGTATTGGCGTGGCCAGTCTGGGGCAATCAGGATTGCCCTTGGTCTTTTCTCTCTTATTTTGAATAACACCCTTGTAAGAAGAGGGGAAAATGCATGGATTGAGAAGTTTACCCACTGGAAGGATAGGGCATCCACTTTCCAGGCCTTGCTGTGAGGTTCCCTGGTGCAGAATTTGCTGAGCTGGTGGTTGTTGTGGAAGGCAAATAGGTCCACCTTTTGGGTACCCCATTTCTGGGTTAAGAGGTTGAAGGTGGTGTGGTTTAATTGCCACTCGTGTGGGTCTAGGAGATTTCTGCTTAAGTTGTCTGCCAGAGAGTTTTGTTTGCCTGGCAGGAATTGTGCTAGCAGGTGAATCTGCATGGCTGAAGCCGTGTGCCAAAGGATCGTGTCTAGTCTGCATAGTGGGTAAGAGTGGGTACCTCCCTGCTTGTTGATGTACCACATCACTCTGGTGTTGTCTGTTTTGATTAGTAGAGGCCCCAGAGAGAGTAGGGATCAGAAAGCTGTCAGAGCATGCTGAACAGCTAGCATCTCTTTTTGGTTAATGTGCAGATGAAGTTGATTTGGGCTCCAGTGGCCCTGAATGCACCTGCCGTCCAGGTGTGCACCCCAGGCATAGTCTGATGCGTCTGTGGTTAGGGTCTGGGCGGCATGGGGTTGTGAAAAGGGAAATCCCTTGTTGTGGTTGCATGCTGCTGTCCCACCAAAGAAAATCTTTCCTTAGACAAGGTATCATATGTACAATAGTTTCCAGGTCCTGAGAATGTTGACACCAAAGGCTTTTTAAGTACCACTGAAGTTTCCTCATATGCAGGAGGCCATGAACCCTAGAGCTTGCAGGACTTTCCTTGTGGATAACTGGGTTCTGGTGGCCAGTTACAAGAAGCAGCCTGTCAGGCTTGTTTTTCTGGAGTAAGGAATGTCATCTGGGATGCTGTGTCCAGGCTTGCTCCCAGGAATACAATTTTCTGACTGGGGACTAGTTTGGATTTCTTTTCGTTTATAGTATACCCCAGTGAGGGCAGTAGGTCTTTTACAAATTTCAGGTGCTGCAACAGCTTTTCCTAACTGTCTGCCTGAATCAGGCAGTCGTCCATGTACGAGTAAATTTGAATATTTCTTTGTCTGCAGAATGCATTGGCTGGAGCCAGGCATTTTGTGAAAACTCTGGGAGCAGTGGATAAGCCAAAGGGAAGTGCAGAGAACTGATAATGCATAGATCCTGCCCTGAAACGTAGATATTTCCTACAAGAGTCTCTGATTGGGATATGCAGATAGGCCTCTTTTAGGTCTAGAGTGGCTAACCAGGCATCTTTGGATAGCACAGGAAGAAGCTGCTAGAGGGTGAGCATTTTGAATTTTGGTACCACCAGGAAGGTGTTTCGAATGGACAGATCTAGGGGTGCCAGGTGTCCTCTTTTCTGGGTACCAGGAAAAGTCTGGAATAGAAACCTTGGCCTATCTGGTCTGCAGGAATAGGCTGACTTACCCTCATGGAGAGCAGGGAATAAACTTGGTTTTCTTCCTCTGTCCACTGGTTTGGAGGAAGATCTGGGAACCCTTTTGGGGTTGGCAGTGCGTGGAAATAAAATTTGTACCCCTGGGACACTATGTTGAGGACCCATCGATTGTTGGTGATTTGAGGCCCAGTTTTTTTGCATGGGAGACAAGTTTTCCTTCTAGGGGCACAAGCAGGTGGGCAGAGGTAAGAGGTGTAGTTGAAAAGTCATTGTGAATTCTTTCCATAAGGGGGTGGCTTAGCACTCCCTGTTTTAGAAGTGGGGGTACTCCATTGCTTAGATCTCTGCATTCCCTGGGCCTGTTGTCCGGGGGGGGGGGGTATGCTTCTCCAGGTCTAGTCTTATCCGGCCTAGAGGGGGCTGGAAAAGACCAGTGTTTTGAGGGGCAATGCCTACTGAATCTCGGAGGCTGGACTTGCAAAAAGTCTTTAACTGTCTGCATAGATGGCTTTTTCTTCCATCCTTTTTAAAACCCCTTCGGCCATGTTGTTCAGTGGTGCATCCAATAATTTTGATTTGACATGGTCTGGCAAGGTCTGTTCCTTAAACCAAGCATGCCTTCTACGTACAGAACCTGTGACTGCTGCCCTGCAGGATGCTTCTAGGGCGTCAAACCCACATTGTAGGGTATGCTTAGTAACTTGGTTTGCAGAACGCATAAGCTCCTGTAATTCTTTATTTTTTGCACAGTCTGGAAAGGTAGATAATTTTTGTTTAATAAGTTCCATAGTATGTTGCTGGTATGTGGAAATGAAAATGTAATGCTCTAATGGCAAGAGTTGCAGAGGTGTATACTTTTTTACCCCATCTGTTTAAAGCTCAGGAATCCTTGTCCAAAGGGGTGGTATTTTTAGCTGTGGTTGCTTTTATTCCTTTAGGTCCTTGGGAGATGTCTTCTGGGTCAGCAGTAGGGTTTTTGAAAAGAAATTTGTGAAAGTCAGGGACTCTAATACCCGTCAAGTTTTCTGGGAGCAGGAGGTACAGTATCAGGAGTTAAACTGGATTCCATGAAAACATCATCCACAACATCCAGAACAGGAGGAATAGCTAAAGGTCTGTGTTGTGATAAATCTAAAAATTCCCTGAGTCTCTTTTTGGACTGAGGATAATCCTGGCATTCCAAATGGAAATGCTCTCTCAAGGTATGTAGGATTTCACCAAAAGAAAAATCCTCTGGAGGAGAGGCAGAAGGAATGGATTCCTCTGCATCTGAATCCTCATAAGCAGAAAAGGGCATGTCTTCATAATCAGAAACCTCAGAGTCGTCGGACTCTTGGTTAGATAAAGCTGCTGGGGACAAGTCTCTTTTTCTTTTAGAAGGGGTAGGCTGGCTTCCCCTAGTCAGCATGATAAGGTCTTCCGCCATTTTAAGCATTTGTGACTGAGGCATGGAAGCAGGTGCTTGAGCTTGGGTCATTTTGTTTGGTGTAGTTTGCACCCTGGGCCTTAGAAACTATGTAGTTTTAGAAAGAACTGAGGGCGTGAAAGAAGTTAATGGTTTGTGTCTAATATCGGTACTGCGAAGAACTTCTTTTGAAGCCGATGCCCTGCACAGTGGCTCCGGACCCATCCAAAGTAGAGACATCCGCAGGTTCTGTTGTCAAAGAAGAGTCTCACTGCATACCGGACTCTTGAATGGGTCTCAGTAGCAGCCTGCGAATCCCTAGAAGCGGGCATCAGGGGCTGCGAAAGTGCCTCACCGAGTACCAGCAAACGGGCGACTAGCTTAACGTAAGTGTCATCGGCAGTTTTGGACTTGTGCTGTCTGCCTCTGTCTTTATCCTTACTTTTTTTGAAAGATCGTTGTCAGATGGCTTACCGAAGCCATTTCAGAATACGGAGATCGCCAGAGAAAGTGTTTAGCTACGATAAGGGCCCGACATATAGTTCTGGCTTTGAACAAAGCACAAAACTGACAGCGAGGAACGTCATGGTCTGGGCCTAAACAGGTGACGCAGTAAGAATGGAAATATCGGTGTGGTATTTGCTTTCCACAGGCGAGACAATTGCTAACTTTTTCAGACATCGGTTAGAACAAGAAAAAAGGATCCCCAATGGGGTACTTAGCTTTAGAAGACTTCAACTTCAATTTTGGAAATGAAAACTCAGGTAGCGGCCAACCAGCACTCGTGCGAACTGCTTCTGCTTTGGGCTCCTCGGCAAGAAAGACTGATGTAATGGTGTTGGTTGCCTGTTTTTATACCACTGACGACCTGACGTCAGTCCTGGAGCGACAGCAACCGACGCAGAAATACTAAGCCTCTTGTACTGGAGCCGACTGAGGGCTACCCCTGGCAGGATAACCCCAGTGTGATGACTGCAACAGTGAAATATGAAGAACATCAATAGTTACACAAGTTTTACTTCCCAATTTAAGCCAATGCTATCCTAATTTTAGCACATCTTTCCAGGTATGGTGCCAGTCCTTCATTTCATACATGAACTCATACACAGCTCACAGGTGAGATTAACGCAAGTTTCCTGTGAAGTTAAACTGTTCAAACTTGCTTAGAAAACTGGTACAAAAATTAACAACTTCTTCAAGGCAGGGAAGTCAGGAGGTCCAAGTGACTTCCTGCAGAATGCGGATATGAATGATGCTGTCATGTTTGTACAGTTATGTACTCAGACGTTTCTGTGCAGTGCAGGGGAGCTGGAGTGATTCTGGCCATGAATGGTGGCTAATACCCACCTGTAACCAAGCATGATGCTTAATGCTAGGACATTGCTGGCTACTTAATAACAACTCAAACAATGACTTTTAGCAGCATCAGCCTTGCCATTACTGGGGATGAGAGAAAGTAATAAGTTAAAGTTAAAAATACTTTGGCCCACTGTCAAGATAGTAAAGATAAAGAAGGGGGGAACACTTCCTTCAGCTAAAGCTCTAGTCAAAGAGCCAGTGTTATGCTGACCAACTACAAATTTTTATCTGATATTGTAGAACTCCAGTTGCAGGAAGAAGGTTGTCGTCCAAGCTCTGTCCTCCTTTGTCACAGTTCTAAAGGAAAACATCGTCTTTTTATACAAGTTTTGTCCTTTCTGCATAGCACCAGAGTTGCCTTTACATAGCCATATAGTGAAAACTTTCTCCCTGAGAAAAGCACTGTGGAAACAGGGAAAGTAAATGACTGAATTAAATTAAACTCTATACTCATCTTGTGTATGGAGGAGGGGTAGGTACGAAGAGAAATTTCTTTTTTCTAAAACAAAGTGGGGTAACAGACGACTCGTCGTGTCTTTCGGCTTTTCCCGGTTAGGGGTCGCCACAGCGGAACCCCGGTCCGCTAATGATTGGCAGTAGATTTTTACGTGCTGGCTTGCCGGGCCTAACGCACAACCTTCAACGAAGGAACGCCCATTCACGCATGTCACCACACAGAAGACGCTCTGAGAATCGAACACGCAACTTCTAACTGTGAGGCGACAACGCTACAGCAGCACCACCACCGCTGGGGTAACACACGACTATAATGCAGAAATTCGCCTTGCAGCATTAACTGCACTAGAAACTGTTTTTCCAAAGACTAACACATATACCACAAAAGGTACTGGATCCCTAACTATACACCATACTGGAGTAATGGATCCTTAACTATACACTACATAGGGGTACCAGATCCCTTACTGGAGGCTAGGGAAGAAAGGTACCACAAAGAACAGTCTTATAGCTTCACCTATGTGTAAGTTAGAAATAATACTTAGAGAGACTTTCATAGACAAATACACAAGACCAGTGTCAAAAGTTCAGAGAAGAGGCCCAATGTCATTGTATAAAACAATGAAGCCCTGATTATGACCCAGGTGACCTGGGATCAATTAGTAGCTTGGGCACTGGAGGAACCAAGTGCAGGAAGATGGGAGTAAAAAGATAACAATTCCTGCCTGGCTGAAGGTGGGCCAGCTTACTGCAGTGCCAAGAAATCCAGAAGACAGAGGTGCATTGCCTTCAGCATTATGGGCCAGGAACATGTACATATCTGCCTTCATTGTGCAGGGGTAAGACCATACATGCCTACAGAGGAAAGAGGCATCAAACCCTAGCATAAGCTGGCAGGATAAGTGTTAAAAAAAAAAACGGAAAGGCCTATCTGTCTGTCTGTATGACTGCTGCATCATGAACTTTTTTATTTTGTGCTCCAGTGATGTCAAATAAATAGACAGCAGTGGCAGCGGGCTGGCAGGGATGGGGGACAGAAAAAAAGAAAACTTAAAATAAAAAGTTAAAAGTGAGGTAATGAAAGGCCAAAAACATTGGTGGGAAAAATGGATAATGTATCTCTGAAAAAAGACCATACAGAACATCTTTTTAATTTGTCTCTACAAATCTTCTGAACTGAAATCTATTGTGAAGATGAGATGACAGAAACCACTCCAGCTTAACATTCTTTCCCTCCAGCAAATAATGGAAATGAAGTAGCCAAGCTCTCAACTTGATGAAGTAGAGATCTAAGTGAGTAAACAAGACTGTGTAATGTTGAAGTCAAAATGGAATAGCTAGACAAAAGTGCTAAAATATGGCAAGCTACATTTACTTGGGTCAATAACAAGCAACCAGGGTCAATGTTACCTTTGAATCCCTGGCTTTGGGAATAAACTTTGTTATGACTAGTGTCACTCTGCCAGTCCAGTTATCTGGAATTTTGTAAATAATTCTATTTCATTTGTGAATACTGAAATGATTTGTGTAATTTCATGTAACTTGGAGCTTTTCTCTCCGGGCCTCTACTGAAAATGGGTCTCAAGCCCAGTGGATTTTCCCGGTCAACAAATGTCAATAAATAAATAAATTTTATACAGAACTGTATGTTAAGCACTGAGCTTCAAGAATGTACCCACAGCATACCCTGCTGGAACATAGAAGATTAACTTGCAAAACGTCAATGAAATAAATTGAAATTTAACTTTTTTTATTGTGTTATAAAAGTTAGTTTCAATGTAGCAAGGAGACAGGATGTCTAGAACTAGGGTACCTTCTGCATTGTTTTGTAAGTGCTTTATTATTTTAAGACTTTCAAGATCTGCAAACTTCTGACAGATATATATTTCTCACACAGAAATGTTAAATTCTGTTAAGCTTCTGTTTAGCTTGGGAACTGAAGTCAGGTGACAGAGTGATGTCCTCTATGCTGGCCCAGCAGTAATGTTTGATATTACTTTAATAACTCTCTCAGAGAGACACTTCATTTTGTAATTTTGTCTTTGACCTGGAAACATCCACCCATCATCACAGCTGCACTTGCTTTGCTGTAAGATTTAAGGCATAGTATCTCTTTTAGATATATATATATATATATATATATAGGAATATACTAAGATTAGTTTAGATGTTTTCTGTATTTATTTAAGACTGTCCTGGAATGTTGTTTTAAAATATTTCCTGTGATTTTGAACTCTGAAGTTACTGTGTTGATTGACCGAGTATTGTCTTGTTCTTTTATTATTATACATATTTAAACCTATCTTTGTGGCTGATATTTGTGAGACACATTTAAGCTCTTAGTGTACTTGCATATGCATCTGGTGACACTGTACAGACCACTCCTAAAAAATCTTGCAAGTCTTGGTCAAAACTACCATTTGGATAATAGTAACATTACACAGTTGGATTGGACACACTTTGTTAAGAGCCTTAAAAGTAGCTGATAAGAGTGTTTGGTGGCAGTGATAACTACCTTATAGTCTGGGCAGAAGGTGGCATAGCTAGTAAACCTGTTCCAGCCTTTCCCAGGTGTGGGTGTGTTTGTATATAAATCAAATATCAAAGTGTGTGTGTGTGTGTGTGTGTGTGTGTGTGTGTGTGTGTGTGTGTGTGTGTGTGTGTGTGTGTGTGTGTGTGTCAGCTACCTGGCCAGTGACACAAAGCACTGGTTGGACAGAGAGGTTGCTGGGGGTTTTGGCTTGACCACTCAGCTGACATCTCAACTCTATAGCTGTGCCAGTGGGGAGACTTATTGGCGATCTGGAGAAAGACAGAGTGACTGTGGTCTCTGTGTGCTCTTAAGGGAAACAGCACTTTACTGTGTGTCTACTTGTCATCTTCCCATTGTTTATGTCCCTCACTGTTGTTAGTGGTGACGATTGAGGCTCCATGATTACTGGGCCAGTGCAGGGGCGTCACAACTATAAACACACAGACAAGGCCCTTGAGGCAAGTTTGCATTGGTGTATACTTGCTCTTCCCACTGGATGAATAATTAAAATGAAATGTCTCAAAAATGTTTCATTTGTTGGGATTTCAGGGAGGATAACCCCTTCTTCCTGAACATTACTTTTGCCACCAAGTGCCTTAGGATTGAAACCTTGTGGAAGCCACCTCTGCTGAGTTTGGTAGGAAAGAACTGCTCTCATCTCTTAAGCCATTTAAGTGAATTTTTGATTGTTGTCTGGACCAGAGTCCTTGTGCTGGCTGGCTTGCAAGCACATATTCTCACTGTAATTCTGGAAGGCAGAGGGACAAAGGGCTTGCCTTCTAACAGACCGTTGGGAAGAACCTTCCAATTCATGTTGTGGACATCCTGACAGGAGCATTAAAGGGGTCCAAGTCTTGGAACCACGAAGCTCATGATTCACAATGATTATAATATGAACCACCCTTGTGTCTTATTTCTTATGTAGCACCATCAGTACTATAACCTTAATTACTCCAACACAGTATCCAGTATTCTCTCAAAGAAAAAAAAATGTCTGCTCTGTCTTGGCATCTAGGAAATAGTCTATGAAAGCCCAGACTTGGGTTGGGGTGAGGTAGGGATTTACATGCATCTTAATACAAACATTTTTTTCAGCAGGTTGAGAAATGTTGTCTGTTTTACTTATTCATTCATCCATTCTGTTCAGATACTTGTTTGAACCCCTAAGTGTTGTCATTAACAGAAAACACACTACAACAGGGAATTCTGCAGCAATCCAGATACTGACTCGAAAATGGCTCTACCTGGTGCATATCTGTTGTGCAAGAACACTTTTTACTGGAGAAACAGAACCTCTACTGAATAGTATTTAAAAGCACTTATAAGTGAGAGCTTTTTCTTGAATGCTAAATTTGAACTTGATTTTATGCCCCATGTACTTATACTTTTGGATGATTATATGATGTACAAAGTGTTCACATGACTCAAGTGGTTAATCCAGGGATTATACAACTTCACATCTCTCAACATCTCAGTGCAAGAATTCTGGACAAGCCAACAATAATGGGAAACAATAACCCAAAACTCAGGGACAGATTTTAAATATTCCTCTTATAAACCTAGTTGCTAGAATAACAGGTTTTGCATTAATACACATTTTTGAAGGCTATGAAGTTTGAAACTTAAATGTTTGTTATAATTTAGTAACTTCGATCCTCAAATATTTGCCAGTAATAAAATGTACTTCATGAGGAACAGACTAAAAACATGAGTCAGAAATCTGGTCTATCTGCAAAATTCAGGACAGTTGAGAAATATACATAAATTCAGTGTTCCAGGCCCCCTTAAGGCTTGATCGAGTCCTGCTGCCACTGATTTTATATCCACTTATTTCTACCCATCCTCCTCTGGTCTCAGCTGAAACGTCAGCCCTGCTCTGCCAGAACACCTAAACAGTAACGGACTGAATTTAAAACAAGAAGCTATTTCTTGACAGCCACTTTTTTTTTGGGGGGGAGGGTATAAAGGGACAATAAATCATACCCACAAATTATCTTCCAGAGTTCCCTAACTATCCTGGCTCTCAGCTGCTAAATACTTGTGACATTTGTACTACCGTATAACGTTAGATAAAGGATGCATGTACAGTGCAGCTGTTTTACCTTTTACAGAGTGGGGTCCCTATTATATCATCGAGAAAACAGTTCATCAAATGGCATTTAATCGAACATGCCATTCGTTGAACTGTTCTTACTGAAATCACATTACGGTAAGGATTCGGAAATTTGCCCTTTCCCCACTGTAATGCAATTTCGGAGTTGGTATATATAATTAGCTGGGGGTGTGGGGGTTCGATGAACTGCATTTCCAATGAAATGCCATTCGTTGAAGTGATGGTTACATGATATAATATAGACCCACAGAGTGTTATGGATGAGAAACAGCAGTGCTGTGATGTTTTGTGCAAAATGAAATAAGACATACTGTGATCACCAAGTTGTATTATTATACAAAGATTAACATAAAATAGATTCCAAAAACTTAAGACAGCACCCAACAATCACAGGTGTAGCTTCTTTCTAAAAAAGCTCTGTCACTTCTTTATGCAAGGGGTAACCACTGACAAAAAGATAAAAATATACAGTTTACTTCTTTCTATATAATACTATATCAAAAGAAGTGATCACCACCAAAACAAAGCAATAGTCAGTTCATAACTTTTATGTACCACACAGTGTGCAGTACAAATCAGCACTGCAATTCACTAGTTACACAACTTTCACAAAGTAAAGGTTAATCAGCTTTACGGCTGAAATTCCAGTCTGGGAGGAAGCAGCTAACAGTATCTTGAAGTAGTAACAGTCTAGACTGCTTACTCACCTAAACTGCTAGGCCTTTATAATTACAGTTTTTTTTTTTTTATGATAAGCTTACACTTATCCTAGGGGCTTTTTCTATGCAAGCACTCTCCTTTTCAAGAGACGGAGATAAAATTGCATTTATTACTAATATCCTTTGTTCCCAAAAAGCCAGCAGGTATACTTTATTACATAAATTATGAAAAGCAGTGTAAGTTGATTCCATACTAATGTACAGCTGACATGTCTGCTTCAATAATGAGGCTGAAACCAGACAACTCTGAGAAGTCGCTGTCGCAACATTCTTTTTAGTACCATCTCTGTGGGAGAATCCCTGCAATACTCCTAACAACCATATTCAAAAGTGGTCATACAAGCGTCAGCTGAGGTAATATATTCAAAATCTACTACCTCTCTAACAGACATTCCTCAGCATTATTTACAAACAAAAGTAGCACATCCTTGTTACCATTTGTTAAAGAAAAGGAGATGTTGTACCACTTTTCATTACACACCATGAAGCTAATGATTTACAATTTCTCCTACAAGTTTTTTTTTATCCAATGAGCAGGAAAAGCACAAAAGATACCAATGTTTATAACAATGCCCTAATAAGAATACAGCTATGCAAGTAATAATGCCTGATGAGGTGTGTGTTACTGTGGGAATAATGCACGTGCAAGGGTGTTCTGAGGCCCGGAACCACTGGAAGGGCATTATTTTGACAATAACACACACCCTCTAAGGCATTAAAGGCATTATTGCGCTTTGTGAGTGCTATCTGCTAAATTGTTTTTTAGTCCCTCCAGCTAATATTTTCAACTTGCTGTAGTGTACACAATTGTTTCTGAAGTATTTTACATCTAAAATATAAGTTCTGCAAGTATTTATTTTGTGTGTGTGCATGTATGTGCGTGTATACACACACACACACACACGGGTCTTCTACTTTTTATTGAAATGACGTTTCTCTGAACGTCAGTTAGCCGGGTGCACTTTGCCAAAAATCCACTATGTCAAAGTCTAATATTGCCGAAGTGCATTTTAGTGAAGTGTTTACTGTAAAGCTGGTAGTGAGAGAAGTACAAGTGTACATTGAGTTATGTACCATCTCATCTACAGTACCAGCTGTGTGGCATGGGGGATATGTACGTAATGTGTTAGGTGTAGAGCATACAGAACAGTATTTGTACAGCAACTGTGCATTTAAATGGAGCTCGCACTACAGCTGAGATTGCCAAATTCACCATTGTTGTTACTCTAGTGTGAGCTTGGAGTTGGTACATACAAGTTGCGGGGGGGTGTGGGGGGTTACAAATGTTTGGAAATGTATGCTTGTTGTGTTTCTTTTGTAGAGAGGTATATTTTCAGTGTTGTGCATTTTGGCAATGTTAGACTTCAGCATAGTGCATTTTCAGCAAAGTGCACTCAGTTAACTGATGTTCGGAGAAACGTCATTTCAATAAGAAGTAGTAGACCCATATACACATACAGTGGATATAAAAAGTTTACACACCCCTGTTAAAATGCCAGGTTTTTGTGATATAAAACAGTGAGACCACAATAAATTGTTTTAAAACTTTTCTCACCTTTAATGTGACCTATAACCTGTACATTTAATTGAAAAACACAGGAAACTTATAAAAAAATAAGAAACGTACAATGAGCTAGTTGCATAAGTGTGCACACCCTTAAACTAATACTTTGTTGAAGCACCTTTTGATTTAATTACAACATTCAGTCTTCTTGGGTACACACCTGCATCAAAGAGACTCTGATTAATCCCAAATAAAGTTCGGCTGTCCTGGTAGGATTTTCCTGACATTTACTTTGTTGCCTGTTACAGCAAAAGCCATGGTTCACAGAGAGCTTACAAAGCATCAAAGGGATCACATTGTTGAACGGCATCAGTCAGGAGAAGTGTACAAAAAAAATTCCACTGCTTTGGATATACCCATAGAACACAGTGAAGACAGTCATCAAAACGTGGAGAAAATATGGGACAGCAGTGACCTTGCAAAGAACTGGACGTCCCTCCAAAATTGATGAAAAGACAACACGAAAACTGGTCAGGGAGGCTGCCAAGAGACCTACAGCAACACTGAAGGAGCTGCAGGAATTTCTGACAAGTACTGATTGTGTACTACATGTGACAACAATCTCCCGTATTCCCCATATGTCTGAGCTATGGGGTAGGGTTGCAACACAGAAAAACATCCGGGCCCGGCTAAAATTTGCAAAACAATACATCAAGTCTCCCAAAAGTATGTGGGAAAATGTGTTATGGTCTGATGAGACCAAGGTTGAACTTTTTGGCCACAATTCCAAAAGGTATGTTGTTGTGTCTTTCGGCTTTTCACAGTTATGGGTCGCCATAGTGGAAGTCCGGTCCGCTAATGATTGGCAGTAGATTTTTACATGCCGAGTTGCCGGACCTGACGCATAACCTTCAATGAAGGTACGCCCATTCACGCATGTCTCCACACAGAAGACGCTCTAGCTGAGAATCGAACAGAACAACATCTTACTGTGAGGGGACAACACTACCGCAGCACCACCACCGCAGTCAATTCCAAAAGGTATGCTTGGTGCAAAAACAACACTTCGCATCACCAAAAGAACACCATCCCCACAGTGAAGCATGGTGGTGGTGACAGTATCATGCTTTGGGGTTGCTTTTCTTCAGCTGGAACTGGGGCTTTAGTCAAGGTGGAGGGAATTGTGAACAGTTCCAAATCCCAGTCACTTTTGGCCCAAAACCTTCAGATGTCTACTAGAAAGCTGAAGATGAAGAGGAATTTCACCTTTCAACACGACAATGACCCCAAGCATGCATCCAAATAAGCAAAAGAATGGCTTCACCAGAAGAAAATTAAAGTTTTGGAGCCAGAGCCCAGACCTAAATCCAATAGAAATTCTGTGGGGTGACCTAAAGAGGGCTGTGCACAAGAGATGCCCTTGGAATCTGACTGATCTGGAGTGCTCTTGCAAGGAAGACTGGGCAAATATTGCCAAGTCAAGATATGCCATGCTGATAGACTCCTACCCAAGAAGACTGAATGTTGTAGTTACATCAAAAGATGCTTCAAGAAAGTATTAGTTTATGGGTGTGTACACTTATGCAACCAGCTAATTGTACTTTTTTATTTTTTATATTTTTTCCCTGAACAGATTTGTTTTTCAATTGAGTTGTGCAAGTTATAGGTCACATTAAAGGTGGGAAAAGTTTTGAAATGATTTACTGTGGTCTCATTTTTTATATCACAAAAACCTAGCATTTTAACAGGGGTGTGTAAACTTTTTACATCCACTGTATATATACATACACACACACACACACACATATATATGTGTGCATGTATACACAGCCATATTTAGAAGCACAGACTTAGCCACATAAACATAGAAGCTCACACACAGCATTTACAGATAGTTTAAGTGAATACACATCACATATAAAACAGAATGGAAAAAAAAATAACTTATTGCTATCCTCCTCCCATCTGTATACTTTGTACCAGCTGATTTAGTGACATAGTGTTGTTTTGTCCATTACAATAATTTGCTGTGGATTTAAATCAGCTAATAATGCCAGATATTAAAAATTTCAAACTTACAGTATAAATAAAAAAAAAAAAAAGCCTTGATTTGCTGAAGATTATGGGCAGTCAATAATGCCAGACAGAGTTTTACACTTTCTATTGTCAAGGAAATGTAGCTGACAAAGACGTTGCTGCTTTTTTCCGTTTTCCCTCTCTCTCTCTCATTCTTTCCGTATCAAGCACACACAAACACACACATTTCTTTCATTATTTTCCACTTTTTTTTATTAACTTACTTTTTAAACTTTACACTTGCTAAACAGCACAGTGTTGTTTATTGAGTACAAAAACACAGCAGACATTTGCTTTTTTTCAATGTCTAAGATTCACGACAGCTTAATATGCTGCTGTGAAGCAGCAGACTTGTATTCCAGCAGGCATTACCAGTACATTAACACCCTTCTGAAGAATGTTCATTCTCCAATTAGGGTGACGATGTACTACTCGCACATTCTCTAAAGCAGTGCATCGGTTAGGATGATGTCAAGCATACCTATGAAGTACAAGATGAAATGAAGCACATTAACTTACACATAAGTCAGAGGTAAAACATTTTTTCAATAGTTATTACCTCATATCATTTGTTCATACAAGAGCAATGTTAAATTAAGTTATGCAATATAACTTACAGAAGGGCTTTCAGCACAAGTCTGCAAAATGCATGGGTCACAACATTTCTTTATACATTCTATCATTCTCCAGTAACCCATTTAAATCCAGTTCAGGGTCACAGAGGATCTGGAGTGACTCAATAGGTTCAAGGCAATTTAATCCTGAAGTAGGTGCTAAACCGTCACAGGACATGCATGCATGAGGGCGTATACACACACACACACACACACACACACGCACCTACATCCAAATTTGGTAGACTGCCAAATGGCCTATGGCACATCTTTGGCATATGGAAGGAAATCAAGGCACTTGGTGAAAACCCATTGGGGCACAGACAGAACATGTAAACTCTGCAGAGAAGGCACCCCAGTAGGCGCACAGTATCCCATACTGTCTATAATATGTTATTATGCAGGGCAGAGAACCTGTTCTTCAGCTGCATACTTTTAATAAGCTGAAGAAAGTAGGGTATACAGATTTTAATACAACTAAATCATTCTCAATATGAAGCTTGTATACCATTTTGCCTTCTCCTTCTGTTCTCATGCAAGACCTTCTCAGCCAAGTTTTTATTCAGGCCTATGCAGTCTCCAAAGACTCATCAAAGTTGCTCTCTAGAAAGCTGTGATTTTTTCCTGGGAGTGCACTGTTATGACACTTCAAGTTTGTCTAAGGATAGCAAATTGCTTTACAGAAGTATGGCTTTGAAATATTGTGCAAAAGTCCATGCTATCTTTTTAAACACTATTCTTGTTCTCCACATCCCCGGTGGCAGTGGATATTTGCTGTGTACTTCAGCACTCAGCATCCAAGGAAATCCACACTTTTTAATTGTTTTTCTGCTAAGAACATGCACAATTAATGCCATACACTCCAACCCCTCCCCCCCAATTACAGTGCAATGGCACTCACTTATTTTTCCTCCCACGTCATTACTCTGAGAACTCTACTGCACTTCCACACTAAATTAGTTGGAAATCAAAACTACATATCAACTATGCCTTCCTGACTGAGCCAAAGTGTTGAATCTTGAATGTTTTTCACCTTAATACCACGGGTATACAGCTTTTTTGAGCACTGTACCAAGATACTCAAGTACAAGGAAGCGGGGGGTAAGGGTTGTATAATTATCACTCATGGTAGTTGAATATGTGTGTATCCAGCCACATTTTATGACAATGCAAGAAAATCTGTTCAGGTCTGCTACTGACAAAAATAAAGCAATGCTATGATAACATACAACAAAATATTCCCCCTCTGCTGTTCCTCAGTGGACTGCCAAACAGATTTGCTTGGCTTTTACTCTTCTGTACTAGTGACAGGGTCTCCCCTACCTTAGATGATTTTTCTAGTGATTGTAGATGCTTTCTTCTGCTATTATTGAAGTGCATTAAAGCAATTAAAGCTCACATTTGTATGCTAGTAGAAAAGTAGTAGTATAAAAGCATTTAGCCAAAACTACTGGGCAGTTTCTTCGTAATTATGCAATAACTTGCTCTGCCAAGCATCATTAACCTGGTGGTTAACTGAACAGCACTGGCTGCTAAATATACATACATACATATATATATATATATATATATATATATATATATATATATATATATATATTTGCATACAGTAAAGTGTGTTCAGTTTTTCAGGCTGAATGACTTCAAAATTAAACACAGGCTGCACTCATTTGGGCATAGCCTCAGAATAGTACAGGTATATGAAAAACTCCACACTGCAGATGCTAGATATTATTCATGTCTCTCTGTTATTTATAATCTTCCTTGCCCCTCCCCCCAGAAATCCACCAAAAGGATTACATAGGCTCCATTTCTATATATCATTCATTTCTTGTTAGTTTTTAAAGGGTTTTGTCACAGTGTACAACTGCATTGTGGCATCCAGTGAGTTAAGTGTTGCTATGCATTTTGCAGTATTCTAATCATATTTACATAGGTTCATAGGTAGGTACTAGGCTATCGGCCCTGGGGCCTATACAAGCCCAGCCAAAAAGGTACCCTGGCTTTTGCCACCCAAGAAAATTATTTTCCTGTGCCACTGTCGAGCAGAGCCACAGAGGTGATCCCCGGGGTGAATTTCCTATTTCCCATCCAATCATCAAGATTTTTCTTGGAGTGCTAATGATAGGTAGTTTATTCCAGAGTATGGGAAGTCTCTGGGACACTTGGGCTTTTTTCAATAAAAAAAAAAAAGTTTTGTAAACTTTTTATTGAAACTATGGCCTAAATAAATTTAGTGTTTCCCTGGGTGACGTCATGTCAGACAGATGTTCATATATTTTAATGGACGAGTCTCTGTGTTTGCATAACAAACCTCCTTAAAATCTATGGACGCAGGTCACATTTTCCTTGAGTTGATGTCACCGACGTTAAACATCTCTGTTTAACCTCAAGTGGCATCAGTGTGTGGGAAACAAATTTAATAATGGATTTTTTTTTTACTTTTAAAGATGCCCAAAAACATTAGCCAACAAAATAAAAATCCTGATTGTCACTTTATGCACCATATAAGGTGGAACAAAAGGTAAGTCACCCAAGCAAAATAAAACACTTTCAATGTTTCTCTCAAGTTTTTGTTGAGGTGAGAGGAAGCTCTCAATGAATGACTTTACATGTCTGTGTATCACACATACTGTGTTAAACACTACCTAATGTGTTAAACACTAATTTGATTTTTAGAAATCTTATCATTTCAAATTATTTTGTTTCAGTCAAAGAACTAGCAAATTATTATTAAGACTGCACATGCCTGTGAAAAGTTCTGAAAAGGTTGTGCTTCCAAAGTAAGAAAAAGCCTGGCTGAAATCCAAAGTAGTTTAGATTTTTTTCTGAGTGCCTGACACAGAATAACATTCCAGTGATGCAGAAGACGACAGGCTTCCAGAGAACTGAATGGGTATGACTAGAGTTTTGACATTGCAGAAAATGTTTTTCTACTTTTCGCAGTTTATTTCTAAGCAGACAACCATTGTGGCAACCACAACATCCTAGTGACTGCAAACATGTGACCTATGGATTTGATTCTCTTCTGTTGTTTCTCCTTCCCTTCCTGTTCAGTTGACATCCTGCTTCTAAACTCTGCATCACACTGCCAGTCTCCAACTTCTATCCGTCATGGAAGAGTCACACATTTAACTGATGCAATTTTCTTGTTAATTATCTGCAGTAATGGGGCACCAAAGCATTTGACTGTTTTAAAATGCAAGTTCTTCAGTCAGATACACTAGGGAAGTTACAAAGGCAAACATGCTTTGCAACATGGACAGAACAAACTACGTGGCTTTGCTATAATGCCATTTAAATGCCCAACAAATTTATTGTTACAGCTATGCTCTCTGTAGACAGATGGTGCTTGTTCTGGTTCTGACATTTTTGCAAAAAATAAACACATATGAATAGATACAACTCACCTTTCATTTCTGTGCAGGTATGTGCTTAGGGTCATTGAAGCATGTTATTCAACAACCTCCTTTTGTAAGCTGTCAACATCCCTCTGGCGCTAATGTTAACCATCTTCACCCTTTGATGTCTGCACCACTCAGCAGTCTATTACACACACACACATCGAGTATGACTCCCCCACCACATAAAGAAAAGTACAGTTTTGTACCTACCATAAATGTAGATGTTCGAAGATCCACATTGCTGCAGTCCTAACACTTGGGTAGTCCGCTGTCCCAGTCGGCCCGAATACCAAAGTATAAGGCTGACGTCGGTCAAGGCGCATTTGTCTGACATCAGGACGTCAGGGTACAAATGCGCATGACCGACGTCATATCCTCAGTCTTTTCTTGCCCCAGATGTCAGAAGACCCTAAAAAAATAAGGCCAAAACCAAAAAACACCAAACACTCCTGTACCTAATATATGTACAATATATACAAATTTACCAAAATAGAACCCCACCCACACAACCACCCCTAAACACAGAGGGGAAGGAGGGAGGGTAAATTGGACGGCAGCAATGTGGATCTTCGAACATCTACATTTATGGTAGGTACAAAACTGTACTATGTTCTTCATCTCACATTGCTGCAGTCCTAACACTTGGGTAGAATCCCAAAGCAGAGGTAAGGGAGGATGGCTAAACTATAATGAAGCAGGAGCTGCCAAAATGCCCTGCAACACAGCAGTGGCAAAACCAGCCCTGGATTTAGAATAGAGAGGAAGGTGGTAATGCTTGGAGAAAGTATGCACTGAACTCCAAGTAGCTGCCTCCAAAATATCCTTAGTTGCCACCCCCCTTAGAAATGCTGTTGAAGTGGCAGTAGCCCTAGTGGAATGAGGCCTAATCCCAGCTGGAATCTCCTTGCCATGATGGGAGTAACAGAATGCAATGCAAAACCCAATCCACTTAGATATAGTTTGTTTTGACACAGGCTTGCCCTGAGAACTCAAAGCAAAAGAAACAAACAACTGCTGAGACTGCCTAAAATCCCTAGTCCTGCTTAAATAATAACGCAACTGCCTGTGGACATCTAAAGTGTGCAAAATCTTTTCCCCCCTATCTTGGGGATCTGCATAAAAAGTAGGCAAATGAATAGTCTGGTTTAAAGCCACACTAGAAACCACCTTAGGCATAAATGAAGGATTAGTACGTAATGATACCCTATCCTTATGAAAAATCAAAAAAGGCTCAACCGCCATAAGGGCCTGCAATTCAGAAACCCTTCTTGCAGAAGTAATGGCCAACAAAAAAGCAGTCTTCCATGACAAGTATTTCAATTCAGCAGTAGCCGAGGCTCAAAAGGTTGTAGAGTAAGTTTCTCCAACACAAAATTGAGGTCCCAAGCAGGAGTAGGAGCTCTACGGGGGTCTTATATTCTTTGCCCCTCTAAGAAATTGCTTGAACAAAGGATGAGAAAACAATGGTGGGTCACAATCATAGTGAGCTGAAATTGCTGCAGCATGAATCTTAATGGAAGAGAAAGACAAACCTTTGTCCAATAACTCAGTAAGATATTGAAGAGCCACACTCAAATTAGGCTCAGAAACATCCAAATCCTTTGCTGCACTCCAAAATAAAAATCTCTTCCATTTTTCTGCATACACTTTACGTGTACTAGGTCTTCTGGCTTCCATAATCACATTCAAAACTTGTTGAGGAAGTTGAGACCTGCTGTGGTTCAAAACAGAATATGCCAGGCTGTTAGATGAAGAGAGTGAAGCTTGACATTGAGTAGATGACCGTCCCTCTGAGACAAAGGTGTGGAATTAAAGGTAAAGGCCATGGAGGCTTCCTTACCAGATTCCTCAGTAATGGGTACCAGTGTTGCCGAGGCCAATCTGGAGCTATCAAAATCATCCTTGGCTTGTCTTGTCTGACCTTTAAGAGTACCTTTGGGAGGAGAGGCAGAGGTGGAAAGGCATACACATGAAGATTTTCCCAACTGAACGAAAGAGCATCCACTTTCCAAGCTGTGTGATGAAACCTTTTCGTGCAAAACTTTGGCAGCTGGTGGTTTAGTGGAGAAGCGAACAGATCTATGTCTGGAGTTCCCCATGACACTGTCAATTTCCGAAATACATGAAGATCCAGTTTCCACTCGTGGGGATCCATGATTTGCCTGCTTAACACATCTGCTAAGGAGTTCTGTGCTCCTGGCAGAAACCTTGCCTGAAGATTTAGCTGCAAGCTGAGCGCAGTCTCCCACAAAATCATTGCTTGCCTGCATAGAGGATAAGAATGTGTTCCCCCTTGCTTGTTGATGTACCACATGACAGTTGTGTTGTCTGTTAGAATCAACACCTGCCCTGGAAGAAGTAACTCCTTGAAAGCCATTAATGCAAACTGGACTGCTAACATCTCCTTCATGTTGATATGTAGATGCTGTAGTCTGGCAGGCCACTTGTCTTGTATCCACTTTCCATTCAGATGAGCTCCCCAAGCTATGTCTGAGGCATCTGTCGTTAGAATCTGACTCGCCTCTGGCCGGGTCACAGAGAGTCCCTTGTTTAGGTGACATTCCTGAGCCCACCACAAAAATTCCTTTTGAATGCAAGGTATTATTGGAATGACAGTGTCCAAATCCTGGCAGTGCTGTGTCCATACATTTTTAGATACCATTGCAGCTTCCTCATATGCAGTTTGGCATTGGGAAGCACCAGAATACAAGATGCCATGAACCCTAAGGCTTGAAGGACTGTCCTTGCAGTCAGCCCGGACTGAAGAGATAGTTGATGGAAGTAAAGGGAAAGATTCTTTTGTTTGTCCGGGGTTAAAAGGCCATCTGGGCTGCTGTATTCAGTCTCACACCCAGAAAGCACATGTCTTGAGAGGGTACTAGACTGGACTTTATTTCGTTCACAGAATACCCCAGGCATCTTAGCACTGCTATCACATATTCCAGATGCTGAAGAAGCTCGTCCTTTTCTTGAGCCAGAATCAGACAGTCGTCCAAGTAAGGATAGATTTGTATTCCTTTTAACCTGAAGAAAGCTACAACTGGAGCCAGAACTTTTGTGAATACTCTGGGCGCAGTAGATAAGCCAAAGGGCAATGCAGAGAACTGATAATGGGAATTTCCAGCTCGGAAACGCAGATACTTCCTGCAACTGAGTCTGATAGGCACATGAAGGTAAGCCTCCTTGAGATCTAAAGTTACCATCCAGTGATCTTTGCCCAGCAGAGGTAAAAGCTGTTGTAACGTCAACATTTTGAACTTGGGAATGTCCAGATAAGTGTTGAGGATAGACAAATCCAAAATTGGTCTCCACATGTTCCCCTTTTTGGTACTAGGAACAGGCGAGAATAAAATCCTAGGCCCCTTTCTGGCACAGGAACCGGCTGAATGGCCCCTATCTGGAGTAACAGAGAAATTTGCTTGTGAGCCTCTTTTCTTTGTATAGGAGGAATGTCTGGCATGCCTTTGAAAGGAGGCAAGGTATGGAAATAAAACCTGTAACCGTGGTGAACGATATCCAATACCCATCTGTCTTGGGTAATAACACTCCAATTTTCTTTGAAAAGTGCCAGCCTTCCTCCCAAAGGTGCTGCCAGACGAGAAGGCTCTGGCAGCTGAAAAGGCAAGTCATTGGGTCTGCTTACGAAAGGACTGACCCCTGCCCTCACCAGAAGACTGGGCAGGCGAACTGCCTGTTCTAGGCCTAAAAGAACTTTGAGCTCTGCCCCTACCACGTCTAGATCTACCCCTAGACTGAGAATCATAAGAAGGATAAGTCCACCCCTTAGTAGGCCAATTTCTACTAAACTTTGGAGGCTGAACCTGCAAAAATCTTTAACAGTCTGCATAGACTTAGCCTTGTCCTCCATTTTCTTTAAAACTGCTTCCACAGGCACCAAATAACACATCAGATTGTAAAGGAGCATCTAAAATCCTTGTCTTTACATGTTCAGCTAAATTCTGATCCCTCAGCCAGGCGTGCCTGCGAAGAACAGAACCAGTGGCTGCCACCCTCAAAGAGGCCTGTACAGCATCAAAACCACATTGCAAGGAATGCTTACCCACCTGTTCAGAAACATGAACTAAATCCTGCAACTCTTTACACTCAATACCTTCCGCCAGAGCATCTACCTTAGACTTCAATTGTGAAAGGAGATAATTTTGGTATTTCAACATGTGAAACTGGCAATTCAAAGCCCTCATGGCTAAAGTGGAAGTAGTATACACCTTCTTTCCCCATCTATCCAAAGCCCTTGCCTCTATCAGAAGGAACAGGATTTTTAACAACAGAAGCCTTAACACCTTTAGGGCCCTGAGAAACAGTTTCTGGGTCTGCCCTAGGACTCTTAACAGATACTTATGAGCTTCAGGCACCCTATAATACCTATCCGGTTTAACTGGGGCAGGAGGCAAAGAATCAGGGTTCAGGGAAGCCTCTGCAAAAACATCCTCTACCACGTCCAGAACAGGAGGTATAGCTAAAGGCCTATGCTGGGGTAGAAACAAAATTCCCTAAGCCTTTTCCTGGAATCAGAGAAATCTTGACCTTCCCATTTAAAATGCTCCCTCATGGAATGAAGAGTCTCTGAAAAAGAAAAATCCTCAGGAGGAGAAGCCGAAGGTGTAGAGTCATCTACATCAGAATCAGAATAAGGAGGATACTCCTGCAAGTCTTCAGCCGAAGACTCAGAAGCCTCCGAACACTGCTCAAAACTCTCAAGCTCAGGTTCCACCCTAGGCCTCTTATCAGGGGGGGGCATAGAACCTCTAATCATAGTAATCAAATCTTCTGCCATTTTAAGCATATGTTTCTTAGGCAGAGACCCTGAAGAACTAGGGGAGACCCCCACTGAAGTTAACCCTGGCCTGCCTCTAGAAGAAGCCTTGGAAACAGAAGGGGAGGGCCTAACCACCTTAGGAAGGGAGGGAGAACAGCTACCTGAGAAGCCCCTTCAGCCTGGCCTACCTCCTGAGAGGACACATCTTGTAACAGTAAAGTCTCTCCCTGAGAATCCAAAGGAACTTCTGGTAGAACCACAGGCTCCACCGAGCCCTCTAAAGAACCAACGTCCGGGACAGACGGTTCTTCCAGCCTAGGCTTTGCTGCTTTGTCCTTGCGCTTTTAGATGCGGGCGTCGGAGCATCCGACGGCATGTTGTAATTACAACGCTTCCCAAAAACTAACCTGGCACAATCTAATCTTCTCTTAATAGTGCGTTTGTTAAATCTAGCACAAGAGCGACAGCCAACAACGTCGTGCTCAGGCCCTAAGCAAGGTATACACAAGGTATGGTAATCTCTATGAGGTATCTGTTTCCCACAAGAAATACAGTTATTCACTTTTTCTGACATCCGGTTAAATACTGAGGCAAGAAAAAACCAAAATATTCCCCAACGGGGTACTTAGCCAACTTTGATTCGGTCTGAAACTCCGACTTCAGAAAATTTCAGAACGCCAACCTGCACTCGCAATACTGCTTCTGCATCGGACCATGCGGCAAAAAAGACTGAGGATATGACGTCGGTCATGCGCATTTGTACCCTGACGTCCTGATGTCAGACAAATGCGCCTTGACCGACGTCAGCCTTATACTTTGGTATTCGGGCCGACTGGGACAGCGGACTACCCAAGTGTTAGGACTGCAGCAATGTGAGATGAAGAACATCGTGCATGTATTACGCAGGGTGCAGAGACTGCCATGTCATACCCCCTACATATTTCAAGCAGGCAGTCTGCATGAGTAACTGATCCTCCGTGTGTTGTACAATGGTACAGCACAACTGACATGATCAATGCACATTTATATGCCCAACCTACTCAGAAGTCAGACTGTTATGAACTGAATTAATGGCAGATCATGTGCCGCAAACAGCACCCTTAGTCTCAAATACAAAGCAGCAGACCATGTATACGAATCCAACAACAGCTATTACAAATAAACAGTAGCAGTAATAGTAATAATAATAATAACCATAATAAGATAAATGCAAAAGTCAGAACATGTATGATAAAATAACAGGGAAAAAAGACCAAAATGGCAAGAAAATAAAAATGCATTAAAATGAAATATGACAAATGAAGGAGGAGAATAGAAGGGAAAGAATATGCACATCCAATTTCCAGAAGCACTGGTTTCAATGAAGTGCATGAAGGGTAACACTGCAAGCCTTAAACTGAAAGCAGTATATTGATTAATCTATCAATTCTGTATGTGCAAGAACCCTGGGAATGCCAGCTGCAACACACGTTTAACACTCCCTGCTAAAGTACAGTTCTTTTGCCTTCATTTACTTTATTTACTTGTAAACAAGGGAAGCCCTGTGGATACAAGTTTTCCTTTTCATGGACAACCCGAGAGCACTCCATGACATGAACAAAGATAAAAGGATCATAGGAGATTGCTAGGCTATCGACCCGGAGGTCATTTTGAGCCTAGCTATTTCATCCCAATGTAATACCATGAAAATGCTAGTCAATACCCAAGACTGCATTTAGTGATGACTGCCCATGTCTAGGAGGGCTGTGGACGATATCCCTGGTAAGACTTTATAGTGTCCCATCCACTTGTCCAGGTTCCTCTTGAACAGTGTCATAGAGGTGGCTCTGTTTCACATGAATTGGTAGCCTGTTACAAAGATGTGGCAATCACTGGGAGATAAAACTGTCCTTCCAGCATGACCTATTTAAGTCGCAGGTCATATTTAGGTCCCAGACAGCCTTGTCTGTTGTCCAATAAATGTCAATTCTCCAAGCCTGTTCCATGGTATTGATTTTTCAAAAGACTTTTAATATTTTCCATTTTGTTTGCTTGGTCTACAGGACATATGCCCTAAGTGTGTGTGTGTGTGTGTGTGTGTGTGTGTGTGTATATATATATATATATATATATATATATATATATATACACACACACACATATATATATATATATATATATATATATATACACACACACACACACACACACACACACACATATATATGCTATATATATATGTGTGTGCACAAATTATGCCTGGTTACTACCACTTCCTTTTGCAAACCCAAGATCAGCAAAACTACATGCCAGGTGCTGTGCATTCTCTTCTCACACCTTTCAATTTTCCAACTTAACAAGGCTGTACTACTACAAAAAATAGAAAATCTCTTGCCTTTCTTCCATTCCCCAAGACAAAACTAGTAATAACACATCCTGTGAAAACGTCACAGCAGAGAGTTCCCGAATCAGGCAAGGAATGCAGTACTACAGACTTTTCAGTGTACCAGTCATGCAAATACAATTCAAATTATTTTACTGTTTAGAAAGGAATATGAAAGACATTAATAAAAAATATTTTGAAACATCTGCTTCTACTCTTGTATTTAGGCAACACAGATTAGTAAAAACATATCATGTCTGACAATTAATTCTGAGTGGCTTTACATTAATATTTTAAGCTGTTATACTTGTAAATTCACAGAAACAAAGCTGCAATAACACTTTCTTGTCTTAATTTGTAGTTACATCATTCAACCTGTTGATATTAGCAATGTACAAATTAAAATGATTTTTTCTTAAGTCAAAAGAAGAAACTGTATTTAAGACAAAAGTTACACATTTTCCATATATTTTTCTGCTACAACTTTAACAGCCAGCCATAGGAAGACAGAAACTACATGGAAGAAATAGCAAATGTGAATGACTGACTTGATGACAGGAGCAAGAATGCTTATGTCTATCTGTGTGCATAAGTACACGCATATATATATATATATATATATATATATATATATATATATATACATATACACACACACACACACATATATATATATATATATATATATATACACACATACATAAACCAATTGTAAAAAAAGGTCACACAACCAAACTACTCAGTAAAAACTCCAAGAAAGACCCAGCTAAGCTAGAATTTTCACTGTGTAACGGTTTATGAATACTCATGACTTTTCACTTTTTAAGTACTTAACTGGTGCAATCATGCCAATAATGCAAAACCTCACTAGCTATAGAAATGGCATTTTTCACCCTTTTTCTGAGCATGTCAGTAGGTGAAACACTGGTATGCATTCAGAAGCTATATAACTAAAACCCTGCTATTTCCTTAAGGGGTCAACTGCATATATCCCACAGGCCTCTACTATATGAGGTTTAAAGTATTACACAGTGAAGACTCAATCTTAGCAGGGTCTTTCTTGGAGGTTTTGTTTGCGTGAACCTTTTATTTGTTTGTTTGGATGCTATTTGTGATGTTTTGCAGGGACCTTAATGTTTATGGTCATCAGGCTTATCTTAAGCTTGGTTTGCAAAGTGTAGCCAAGCAAACAACTTATACTGTACATAGAAGTACAGAAAAACATGTCTACAGCTCATAGGAACTGGCTTTACTGCTCTTAATGCACTATTAAAGACTTAAAAATTAAAAGTGAAATGTCTTGCGCATTCAGAAGTCATGAAGCTGTAGCACTTCTTCCTCATTCGGATCATCTGACCGCTCATGACTGGCAGTGGAATTTTACGGTGTCAAGTTGCCAGCCCAGTGCCCAACCTTCCACAGAAGGCACACACACATGCACACATTCACACCTAGGGACAATTTAGAGTGTCCAATCCACCTACTGCATATCTTTGGGATGTGGGAGGAAACCCACGGGATCACAGGGAGGACATGCAGACTCCGCACAGAAGGCACCCCAGCAGAGAATCGAACCAAAGAGCCTCTTGCTGTGAGGCGGCAATGCTAAATGCTGCACCACCGTGGCCGCCCATGAAGCTACAACAGAAATATACCAAGGGTATCCATGGATGTGAAAATGTAAGTTATTATGAAATACTAAAATATCTAAACTTGTACAGTGTCTCTTACAGATATTTAAGAGGAGATCTTATTCAGGTGTACAGGTCATTTAGTGATAACTACCTCTGGGAATGTTTGTGGTTAACAAAAAGTACTAGGGAATCATCAGGCAACCTATGTAGAAGATTCTATAGGAATGAGAAGTGTACTAATTGGTTCTCTGACAGTGGTGCATGTAACAGACTACTAAATTATATTAAAGCAAGTACTAGTTTAGATATTTTTAATAACAGCCTGGATACTTATTATGGGAACAAGTGTTTTGATATACTGGCAAGCTAGAAGGGCATTAATGCCCATGCTTGAAATATCTGTATGTATATCCTTAACGGCTGAATTGTATATATCATGGGTCTTCACTACAGGAAGCTTAAGGTGTTACACAGTAAAGATTAGCTTAAGCTGGGTCTTTCTTGGAAATACACACACACAAATATATATATATATATATATATATATATCTATACATACATATATACATACACACACACACACACATTTTTATATAAGTTTGCGTGTATACCTTGAGGGGGGAATAAGAAGGCTGGGAAAAGGAGGTGCAAATTTAGATGGATTTTTATGTTTATTTTCTCTTCTTAGCAATTAATCACAAATCTTCCAGAATCAGAAAGTAAAAATTCTGAAACTGTCACAAATCCTTTGAACATGTGCAGCTTTCTTACAAGAAATGGCTTCTCTTTGTCTTTCCACGTTACTGCTGTATGTTATTACCAAACTACAAGTATAGAAAGCTTCAAGAAGAGAATGTTCTGAAAACAAGACTAATTCTACAAAGCAATACAAGTTACTTTTTTCCATTAAGAATATTATGCAACTCCAAAAGCATACTATGCATCTGCAACAAAACACACACAAAATAAGCAGACTTATTTTGCATGGAAGGATCCAGAAGTAGTGCTCATCAGCCAAACACAGTTAAATGCAAAGTGTTGCTAATTAGGGTGACACAGTGGCACAATAATCCAACAAGGCTGAAGGCTTTGCATAAATCAATGAGTACAGCTCCTGAATGTGTATGGTATTTGTCAGAGCTAATAATGATAAAAACAGTGGCTGTGAACAGCACTGCTGTAGAATGTATGGACGGACAAAGGCCATGCTGGGAGTGGGCTTTGATTCTGCTGAATTGTAGGTATGAAAGTATTTGACTGTATATTAATTCTAATATTTTGCTGTAAGAGGATAGGTTGGAGATGGGGCACAAATGTTTGAAAATTGTGTTACTAACTTTAGGTATAAGAGTAATGTCTGTCATTTTCCATACACCTGGTATGTGATCGCATTCTAAGGTGAAATTACAGATGCAGGGGAGAGAATGAACAATATTACAGACAGACAGACTTTTTGAGGAATTCAGGGTGGAGGGTGTTACTATAACTGTGTAATTTTATGGAGATAGTTTGTAGTAGTATATGGAGTGGGTGATGTCATTAAAGTGGAAGTTACTATATAGACAGAGACTGAGAGTAGCTGGAGTATTCTGGGGTGTAGGTGTTTGGAGGAGTAGAAAAGGAGTGCTGAGATAACAGCTCAGTAACTGTGTAAGCTCTGACTTATGGGAGGATCCTAGCAAAACTTTAGGCAGGTCCAGAATTGCTTTGGTTGTTTATTATATTGTTTTACTGATTTTTGAGACATGTATACCATGTCTAGCTGGGCAGGCTATGAAGTGTGCCTTGAATGAGTAATCCTCCTCAGGGTCAATAAGGTGATGACATCTGCTTGCCTCCATCTCCTACCCCTCCAGCTGTGGTGTTCATTCTTCGTTTAGGCCTCCACTTGAGTGCAGTGAAGGACTGCACCTCATACTCTCTCCCCTCTAGGACAGGAATACCCATCCTCTCTGCCTCGCCATCAAGCATCTGAACAACTAATCGGATTCAAGCTATAGTTGGAGCTTTATCTCTCAATGCCACCGATGACGTTTACCAAATTATGACCTATTTCTGTATGATAGTTCCCACATGCATCTCATTTCTTAATACACATCTGATATCACAAAGTATGGGGTCTTGTTGCCATGTTATGGGCCGTCATTGGACAGTAACACTGTATGTACACCACAACAGTTCACATAGGAGAAGATCTGATGAAGCTATGCCACAACAACAAACACAGCTGTCTGACAGTGATCTGATCTTTGTAAGAATATGCATTTGTGTGAGTGAATGTATGGGGCATATGGACAGCTATGATGCTGCAATTTTACCTCACCAGTAGCAGTATAATAAGGATGCCTGGATGGAAGCTTAATCATCACATATGTACACGTGTTGGAAGGTTCCACAATCATAAGTTGCACTTTTCTATGAATCCTGTGAATTTCATTTGCTACAACTTTTCTATAATTGCAGTGACACTTACTTTCTGTAACAACCTTGGTTTGTAGTGCAGTTACATATGAAGTCATCAGTGCTATTAGTCATGCTGCGTATTTCATCTTTATACATGCTGCACACCACCAATCCATTTCCATGACAGAAGTCTGACATCTCCAACTGTGACTGCCAGAACTTTAAAAACAAGTGCAATCACCTTACAAACAAAAAAAATACAAAAACTCAGTATAATGTTATTTAAAGCATTTTAGCAAGGAGGCTTTGCCCACTTGCACCCTTGACAAGGCAGGCTGCACTCCACACAACCCTGATCACTCTACCTTGGAATAAGGGGAGTATTCTGAGGTATGGCAGTCTTGACTTACTATAATGCCTTATTATACATTTAATACTTTGTGCACAGCACTGATCATTGTTGTGGGACTAGCATTTACTAGTCTCACATTGATTACAGTGGCTGGACAAGCACTTGCTAGTCTTACATAAGTAAACAGACTCTTACCTACCTATTTAGTAAAAGACAACATACCGCTTCTGCAGCCATACTGTATTGTTACGTCTAAACTGGAAATGTTTTTTTCCTGCAGCACTTCTTTTGCACAAATACTATTCAGTATGCACTATGGTTTGACTCCTGACTATAATCTTTTTTGCACAACTTCTATGCATCATTTCAATGACAAAAAATCAAAGATGCAAAATGCATGGATGAGGTTAAAACAGTACAAACTGCTTATCTAGACCTGGCCAAAGCTTTCAACACAACTCCCCACTCAGAAACCATAGAAAACCCTACTGAGTTAGGCATAAACCCATACACTGTCAGATGGAAGCCAACTGGCTCACTGACCGGACACATTTTGTCCAGATAGGTGAATCCACATCCAATAAGAAACCTGTTGTTACCAGTGGTGTCTCACAGGCCTCATTGTTGGGAACTCTCCTCTTTGGTATATACTTCTCTGAAGTGAGGGCCAATTATAGGGACCTCTGGGTCACCAAGTTCTTTGATGACTGTAAGCTGGGACCAATCACTGTTGCAATGCTGACATCCTACAAATGGGCTTAAAATGACAAATGACTGGTTCCAAAACCATGGTCTGAGACTAAATGCTAAAAAATGGGTAATCATACCCTGCCATAACATCAGATATCCCTGCAGATTATAATACTGACAACACACCCCTAAAAGTAGACCCAATGGTGAGGGACATAGGAACACAGACAGAAAGCAACCTAAACTCTGACCACCATGTAGCTACTGTAGTGAGGAAATCATTCTGTGTGGCTCAAATTATAAGTAAAAGCATGGCATCAAAATCAAAGGAAGTCATAGTGTCACTGCAGTCAGCTCTCATCAGGCCCATAATCGAATACAATGCTCCTTTCTGTCTGTACTTACACCAGAAGAACGACAACGAAAAAATAGGATCCAAGCAAAAAAGTTTAATAAAACCTCTAGCGCCTTTTAGTGTTAACTGTAAATTTTCATGCAGCACTGAAGGGGTTGTTTATACAATTAGGTGCCCTTGCGGCATGTTTTATGTGGGTGACAGCAAGAGGGATTTCAAGCTTAGAGTTCAAGAACACATTAGGGACATCAGGAATGTTAAGCTTGAAAGCCCTCTTGCAATGCAATTCAAAGAGTATTATAACAGCAACCCAGAGGGTTTACAATTTACTATATTAGAACATGTCCTTGATAAGGAAAGTAATTTTGATGTTAAGAAAAAAACTTCTTTATAAGGAAACTATTTTTATATTGAAATATGGGACTTTAAGTCCAATGGGTATTAATGTAGAGTGTAATTGGAAAGTTTATTTTAACCTGACGTAGGGTCAATTATGTAATTGGTGAATGATTGGTCTTGTTATATAAGTTTGAGTATTTTGAACTGTTTTATTCTCCTTTGAAGGCTGCATGCCGAGGTGCTAGAGGTTTTATTAAACTTTTTCTGCTTGGATCCTGGTTTTTCGTTGTTGTTCTTCCAGTTTGACCAGAAGTGGTGACTTTGCTCTGTTGTTCCAGGTACTTAAACCAGTTGGTGTGGCCCTAGAGGCTTCTCACTATAAAAATAAAGCGTAAAACACATGTCTTATGCAGGCCAACTAAAGGCCCTATCCCTTTACGTCATCTCATTACGTTTATTGAGTGGGGACTTATGCCTGACATACACGGCATTCACTGATCCAGCCCTGATGAAAATATTACGTATTCACAAGAAAATTATACAAGAGTTACGCGTTCCATAGACCTGAACCTTATTTGTGAAGCTAACATAACTTGCTGGAGAGACAGATTTATATCTCAAAGGCTACCACACCTATGAAATAAACGTCCCATCTTTGTAATACAAAGCCCTTCTCTCACTCTCTTCAAAAAGAACTTGGATAAATGGATGGAGAACCATAAATTCACTCCCTGGGTACTGTCTGTGTCCCTTATGGACAAAGACAATCTGTAAAATTACTCAGGGCTCCAACACCAAAAGACCCACTACCCTGATACTACCCCATTCCATACCTGGGGAAATAAGACATAATAAAGTCATATCCTGGCCATTATTGGCTAGGCTTGTAAAGGCTCTTATACCATTGACCTAGTAATCACCTATGAGCTAAGAAATTTCTAAGTAACAGTGTGCATGTTAGCATTGTTAAATAAAGAAATCATTTTACAGGTGTTCTATATCAGTCAAGAACAAAATCAGAAGAGATGTCCCTAACCTTAATTCCTGAAGTATACCATTTCACTAGAACAAAAAACAGTGATATCATATTACCAATACTTAAACTTGACTTTCAGTTAATCAGTCAATCTCCTCGTTATTTTACACGCTGATAATGGAGGCTCTCTCTCAGCTAATCTATAAGCTTACAGTGATGCACAGATTCAAATGCCTTAGTATAATCTTAAAACCTGATGGTTGCAGGAAATTTCCTGCCTACTGCTTGTTAATCTAAACCAAAGAACATTAAATGATCCCTCGCTGTAGATACTGTATTTATGAGTGCACAAATGCTACTGTACCCGCTCTCCCCTTAAATATTTGCCAAGTGAAGCAAGAATCCATTTCTTCATCATCTTCCAATTACAGACATGATGCGTACAGAGATGCCATTTTCCACCCATTACTCATTTCCAACCTTGCACATTGGAACCCTAATTTGTATTTCCAAACATCTGCCACAATCCATGAAAACAAAGACTGATTTACAATTCTGATGACATAGTTTACTAATTCTTCCACACAATCCCTGAATGCACTTCTCAGAGAGCATTTCATCCAATCTATGCCTTGCACTTGCATCTAAGACCTGTACTCACGTTTCAATTATTTTTTTATCAGCTACAATTTCCATGACCATGTGCAATTCCAAAGTGGATTCATGAAATTTACATTTGTCTCTGTTTAACTCTAATATTCTCCAACACCGTGTAACATTTCATCAACATTTTTCCACTACCTTCAACTTCTTTAAAGTGCTTAACTACCCTAAGCACTTGACAATTAACAGAATGGAAAGACATGTAAAACAAACAATAAGAAGGCAGAAACGTTGCATTCACAGTAGTTAATGTAAAAATGCATTAAATAATATATACAAATAAAATAAATAATAAAAATTAAGAGATTACCTCAACAAAGTAAAATGATGGTACAGGAAACAACTAGTCCACAAGATGTTCATTAAAAACAAGTCAAATAAATAAGCTTTTAGGAAGTGCTTCAATCAGAAAGAGTGAAGCACTCCCCAAAGACACTGAGGTAGAGTAGATTCCAAAGGCACACTGTCCAAAGAGCAAAATAACAGATTCTAGGAGGTCATGAAGGAAAGCGTGCATTAAAGATGCAGGCAATCAATCAGGATACCCTATCAGCAGTGACAGATGCAGCAGGGAGATCCCACAGGACTACAAGAGAAGAGAAACACTGGCCTCTAGCCATAAGTCGATCCTTCACAATCTTAATGACAACAGGTGCTGGCACTGTGGCATGAGCAAAAGCTAGACTGGTAAGGGACTAGCAGCTCAATGACTGCAAGATGAGATTCAAGTTGTCCACAGATAACCTTTTCAATAACCTTATCAAAAAAAAGGAAGGCTTGAAATGGGACAGAAGTTGTAAAGATTACCGAGCTTCAAAGATCAGATCCTGAACAATGGCATGACTAAGACCTCCTTCAGTAAGGATGGAAAACTCCTGTACTCAAGGAGGAATCCTAAATCTAATAAACAACCATTCCTAGCAAATATGAAATAAAGGTAGGCTTATAAGCAGTCTGAAGAAGAAAGGATACAGCCCATATGTTATAATCAAAATCAAAATTGAAGTCAAGGCTTCATCAGGAACATGATGATACAGTCTCTGACTGAAATGGAGGCATGCTCATGGAAGTGCTATAGTGTCAACTCTGTAAGTGAAAAACAAGCAGCAATCCCACAGTGATGCAATACAAATGCCATACTTATGGTTAGACAGGCTGAGCTGTAGAGGCTCTCCACTACTCAAAATAATGCAGCTCGTCAAGCTAGCTACTTCAGAGATCACTCTGGAAAAAGAGACTGCCATCTTGTGAGTGATTTCAATCTAGTAAAGAGCAAAATGCATATCCAGATTAAGTTAGTCTTTTCAAAGACTTTCACATCTTCAGAGATGTACTATTCTTTGTCCTTAATGTATGTAGGGCAGCTCAAAGACAGACTGTAGCGTGTGTCTTAAGCAAGACAGGATACACAGAACTTAAGACAATCAAGTAAGAGCAGTGGATAATGACTTATTTTAGTCAAAAGCTAAAGCATCTGGACTGCTACAATGTCCTCCAAAAGAAAGTGAGAAACAGTAAATGAGTTATGACTTTACTACGATTTTACCATTTAAACATCTCAAGATCCGGGAACCAAAATGACTCCCTTCATATTCCCATACAGTTCAGTGCAAAGAACAATGTCTTACTACCACTAGTGCATACTGCCAGTTCTTTCTCTCTCTTTCTTTTTTTTACTACTGCTTCTATTTTCCACATATATTTTCATCTACCTCTGTTAAATGTCTACCTATGTTAAATGTCTCCCTATCTGCAGTGTTATTATGATTACAAAAATTCAGCTTTTTGTCTCCCACAAACGTCATCTTCTGGGAACCATTTCTGAATAATATTTTTAAACATTCTGTTTACAGTACAGTTCCATAAATATGTTGCATGGACATGGTGAAATATGGGGAAAAGAGAGTTGTTCACACAAAAAAAAACATTAAGGAAGGAAAATGTTTTAGAGGAAATATTACAGATATGGTGCTGGCAGCCAAGTATATATAAACAAAGTAAGAGGAATCATTTGAAATACTTCACAAACTGCTATAAGACCCTACATAACACTGGGAAATTACAGACAACTGATTTGTGAATTTACTTGTTTTACTTGAAGAACTGCTACAGAAGGTAGGCACTAGCTAAATTCAAGAAATGTTACACATATCTAAAACAATCTTATTCATTCATATCAAAACCACTTCTCAAAGCACCTTTCAAAATTGAGCATGACACACCATGCTGAAGTGGTTGGGTCAACAAAACTGCACTTGAAGGATCTGTCGCATAAAAGTATATCATGAACCAATCCTGTAAAGCATACCTCTCAACCTCTTAGCACAAGAAATCTGGGCAAAGCCAAAAAATAGGGACAAAATTTAAGCATTGCTTTTATGACCTTAGAAAGTTGCTAGAATACAAGGTGTGCTAGTATGCATTTTCTGAATGATATGAAGTCTGAAACTCAAATGTCGTGTCATTACTTAGTAGCTTTAGTCCGCAATGATTTGCCAGGAAACCACAAATTTTATGATGAACAGACCAAAAATATGAGGCAAAAATCTGGACAGTTGAAATATGTGCTGTAAACAATTGTGCCTTTCTTTTTGTTGTGTGCATAATATGATACTCAGTTGCGCAAATCAATTCATGCTTTTCAGCATGTAAATAAACCTTCATAGTCATGGGCTCTGACATTAACATCAAGGACTTCCGTATTGGCCACAAGTCCTCAACAAGACAGTACAGAAGTTCATGGCCTATAGCCAGCAAACCTACAGCCATGGTAGTTTGCATTTAGCATAAAAGCTGCATATAGTCACTATCTGCAAAGTCATTGCACAGTAATACCTCACAGATGACTGCAACCACATATATGGGACCAAAGTAACAGCCATAACTAATAAAAGAATACTGCAACAGGCCAGAAAAGGTTTGAAAAGTGTCTGCATTCCAACCCCAGAAAACAGTTTTTGAGCCACATCTTGTACTGTAAATCAAGATAATGCACTTCTCATTTGGGGATATAAAAAAATCTACTGCCTGAATTGTTCGGAAATCTGCCTCAGTCCACTGACACAACAGAGAGAATGAGGTGTTTGAAACAAGTTTAAACTAGAGTAGCACACTACAATATGTGAAAACTTAATACCAGGGACATCATTTTAGGATTAAGCATGTAACCACAGAATAAAAACTAATAAAAAAATAACAACTCAGAAATACAGTAGCACAGTAGTTACATGTATTGCGGCTCTGATGAAGTATTAAAACACAACCAGTTTAAACCTATTTTAGCTACAGTAGTCTTCAAAACACAACAAACAACTAATGTTATTACTCAAATAATCTCAACATTCTTTTCTAGGACATTTTTTCTTTGAAACCAGAGCGTATAAACATTTAAGACCAAAGATACTGGACTATTTCAAGCTACAGCAAGCCTACATGAAAATCAGAGCAAGGGTTAAGTTGATCTGGAGATGAACATTTCAGGGAGCCTCTCTGGATCTCTGCAGCTGTTCACAGTGGCTAAATCAAAGTGATTTATCCCAGAGTACAGCTTTTGACCAGTAGGTGAAAAACTGGCAAAGTTAAATTAGAACACATTGGTAAACATTACATAAACTAAGTCCAAGATGCCATTTCTCGGAATATTCCCTTTTCTCTGAGGTACAGCGATTTCACACTTGGTGCATATAACTTTGGGGTTGTGGTGGGCTTCCTCCCACAAGGGAGGGTGCCACCTGCAAAAAGTTTAAAGAAGAAGAGCGATTTTTGAGATTCGCAATTCTCCGGGTTTTCAGCATTTTCTTGGGGGGCTTGTTGGCTCTTGGTATTTCAATGGTCAACAGGACACATTTCCCTTTTTGCTTTGTTAAAATAATAAAAGCTCATTATAGCACATCTATTATTCCAATAGAACCCTTCATAATCCAAGATTTCAATACAAATGTGTGTATTTTTGTCATGATGTCAAATCTAAAATACATTCTGAATGCAAAGTGAAAATTTTCAGATGAGAATAAAAAAAGTAGCAGTACATGAAATAAGAGAGAATTTCACAGGAATTAAGACTCCTGAAATAATTATTTTTTTATGTGCACGTTAAAGACCAGGTTAGTCCCACTAGGCCAATGGCTTTTTTTCAGGGCAGAACCAAGGGTGTATATATATATATATATATATATATATATATATATATATATATATATATACTGACTAGAGGAAATATGTCCAAGGTGCCAGGAAACTTATATTCTTTTCAAGCACAAGATGGCACCAAAGGCTGTCACTTGTACCTGGAGAATTCCAAGATGGAGGAACTTATGGAGAAGGAATCAAAAAGTACAGTTGTGTAAGTAAACTTTCCATAAGAGTAGATGTTCAAATGATCACTGCTGCAGTAGCTGAAGCTACATGGGTTATATCCCATTGTGGATATAACAGCCAGACAGCTTCCAAAGCTTCGGGCACCTTCCACGTGCTAAACAGTCACGCAGTTGGCAATGAGCTGTCTTAAAATACATGTTTGGGTGCAAAGCTCTTCAGAGTTTTCATGCCAACTATAAGACGAAGGATGAGCCTTGACAGAAGACAGGTAGGAGTAAAAAGTACATAACTGTCTACAATCTAGCAAAAAAAAAAAAAAAAAACTGCTTCTAAAAAAACAAAAGGGGGGGCTTGGAGGGAGGGAAAGAGGGAGTGACTACTGCAGCACTCATCATTCAAACATCTTCTGTTATGGTAAGTTTACTTACACAATAGTACTACGTTCATATTGATAACTGCAGCAGTAACCTAAGCTATGTGGGTAGATTAATCTAGCTCACAATATTTGGGGGGGTGGTGTTGCAGGAAGGGTCCAGGAGCCCCTGGAGAATAATCCTAGTAAATCCTGATCTAGACGTATTGGAGGAATCAAGGCTGTAGTGCTTTGTAAAAGTATGTACAGAGGACCAAGTTGCTGTTTCTTGAATATTTCTAGAATCCACCTCTTTCTAAAAAAAGCCATAGATGAATCCAAGACCCTAGCACAGTGAGCCTTAAACCTGTTAGGATAGTTTTGTTGTGAGGAGAATAACAAAAGGTAATAACCTGAGACAACCATTTGGAAATAGTCTGTTTTGACACAGGCCACCCCTTCTTCTTAACTTCACAAGAAAACAACTGATCAGATTATCTGAAAGACTTTGTTCTATCAAGATAACACCTCAGGTGTCTGTGGACATTTAAGGTATGGTGTTATCTATTTTCCCTCATTTTTGAGTTCGGTAAAGAAAACATGGAGATGGATAGTTTAGCTTAAAGCAAACTTGGATACCACTTTAGGCATAAAAGAAGGATTAATTCTCAAGGAAAATCTGCCTATGTGAAAAATGAGATAGGGTTGACATACCATTAAGAACTTAAAACCAAGATACTTTTCTTGCAGAGATCAGAGCAATCAGTAAAATATTTTTTCATGTTAAGTACCTCAGTCAGCCAGATGAGCAGGCTAAAACTGAGCAGTGTTAGTTTCTCTAACACAAAATTAAGATCCTCAGGTGAAGCAATCAGTTTTCTTGGAGGTATCTTATGCAAAACCCCTTTCACAAACATTTTCACAGGAGACTACATTGAAAGAGGGGGATCCATATGAAGCCATGCTGAAATGGCTGACAAATGAACCTTCATGGAGGAGTACAAAGGCCATAAGATAATAACTCACACAAATATTGTAAAACTGGAGAACAACTAGCTTTAAATGGGTGCTGCTTATACTGAAACCTTTTCAATTTGCTAATACATGACTATCTAGAAGCAGGCTTTCTTGCCTCCATATGTGTCTGCTACATGTCCTCTGTAAACACGTGTCTGAAAGGAATTAAGATCCTATCATCCAGACAGTCAGTTGAAGTTTCTTCAGGCTGGATGTATCAAACAGCCTTGTTCATGTATAAGTAGATCCATTTTGTGTGGGAGTTTGGGGTAATTGCCCCTGTCAAATTCCAAAAGAATGGAGAACACCTGTTGCATGAGGCAAAAGGGAGTCACAACGATCTTGGGGGATTCCTAATGAACCTTAAGAAGTATCCTGGATATCAGTGGAAAAGCATACATGAACATTCCTGTCCAAATAAAGGAAAAGGCATCTGTCTTCCAGGCCTTCTTGCTTGGAGTCATGAAGCAAAATGTTGCCAGCTGATTGTTCAGAGAGGAGGCAAAGAATTCTACTTGAGAAACTCCACATAGATGGATCAAATCTTGGAAGACCCACCAATCTACTCTCCATTCGTGAGGGTCTGCCTTTGTCCTGCTCAGCTTGCCTGCCACAAAATTTTGCTCTGATGTAAACTAGAATGCCTATAGAGTGAGAATGTGCTGTAAAGCTAAAACAAAAGCTAACACTGATAGTCTACATGGGAGGTGGGGTTAGACCTGGCTCCCCACCTTGCCTGTTGATGTACCACATAACTGTTGTAATGTTTCTAACAAGTTGAAGGGGTAATGGGAACCAAAGGTGATTCAAAGAGTTGAGTGCCTTAACTAGACTAAGCATCTCATATATATATATGTGGGTGTGTATGCTTGCATCTAGCCTTGTTGTCCCTTTTCTCTCTCTTAAGCAAAATCTGGTGACAGCACTGGAGTGGGGGGGGACACCTGGATTTAGGGATATTTGATGTCTACCAACTGATTTCAGACACCACTGTATCTTTCTCATTTAGAGCCTTGCCAGGGATATCACGACAATCATAGATGCCATGATACCCAAAATTCCTGAGGTAATCCCTTGAAGTGACTGAAGTATGAGTGAAAAACCTTAGAAACAGATCTAAATAAAGATCTAATTTTCCCATGAAAGAAAAGCTCTTTGAAATAAGGTGTCTAGTTGACATCCCAGAACAGAATCCTGAGAGATTCCTGGCACTCTGAAAGACAGTCTGCAAAGATAAGCAGATCATCTTCTTCTTTTGGCTTTTTCCCGGTTAGGGGTCGCCACAGTGGATCACCTGTCTGCTCATGACTGGCAGTAGTTTTATGGTGTTGAGTTGCCAGTCCAGCGCCCAAACTTCCACAGAAGGCAGACACAGGCACGCACTCACACCTAGGGCCAATTTAGTGTGTCCAATCCACATACAGCATGTCTCTGGGATGTAAGCAGGTCATCTAAGTATGGAAAAATGTGAACACCCTGTAGCCTGCAATGAACTACATCTAGAGCTAAACACTTTGTGAACACACTTGGTGCAATGGATAGTCCAAAGGATAAGACTGTAGACTGAGGATGTGATCCAGACACATACAAAAAAAAAAGAACTATCTAAAGTCTGGATGAATAGGAATGCAATGATAAGCACCTTTTAAGTCTAGTGTTACCAGGAAACTTAAAAGAGGAAGAAGAGGTTACAGGTTGTGAAATGACATCATTTTGAATTTGGGACCATCACAAACAGGTTTAGAAAAAATGTTCAGAAATGGTCTCCAAAGCAGAAGGTAAATCCAAAAACAGACCAGAACAATGGTAGTTCGGCTAAAGACCATTTATCAATAAATAAACTTCCAAACCAAGAGTGTTATATCTTGATTGACAGGCAAGGCAAACCGGTTTCGGCTATAAGAAGCCTTCTTCAGTGCTAAACCACAAATGATCCACAGTTGAGCAGCTCCAACATCCTGGTATTATATAGAAAAATATTTAAAGGCATATTGCTGAAAAAATTCCTGAAATGTATACACGTCATCAATACTAATATATTTATTATCTATTATATCTTGATATCATTATAACAAAAACTGACGTGTGCAAATACACTTATAAATAAATCAATCAACAATATGCATAAAGAGGTAGGCTGACATATTATTCCATTTCATTTAATCCAGGTTTGAACAAACCACCTAACCTGGTTATCCACATAGTTTCCATATTGTCAAGTTTATCATGCCAGCCTGCTTTGAAATTCCTGTGCACTTGGATCTTATCTATAATAATAAATTTAAAAAGTTGGATGGTCGATGGTGTGTTTATACAGGGCATTGGAAAAACGATGGTTTCTAATGGCACTGAGGTGTTCACTGATCCTCAATTTGAATGGTCTGGACGTCTGACCAACATAAAAAGAGGAACAGGTACATGTGGCTAAATAAATGACCCAATCCGAACTACAGTTCCCAAAAATGTTAATCTTGTATACCTGAGATGTATTTTTGCTTGAAAATTCCTTGGTTTTAAGAATGTGTTCACAGGCACTACGATGTCCACAGGGGAAACATCCCACCAAAGGGTCACCAAATAAAGAAGTTTGAACTGTTGTGGCTGGTGTGTATCTCTTGTAATGAGATAAGCGAGAATGTATAGTGCGACCCCTACGGTATGAGAAAGCACATTGGTCTGGTAAAATATCATTAAGGAGTTCATGAGACTTTAAAATGTCCCAATGTCTGTTAATGATTTCCCTGAATCTAAATGTATTATTGCCAAAAGTGGTTACAAACCTAATCGGCTGGCCAGAATTGGATGTGTCATTGGACTTCGAATGTTGGTATTGTAGTAAAGTGGAACGTGCCATCTTCCTAGTCTGGTCAATAGTTTGAGAAATATGGTATCTAGAATATCCACGACTAATAAACCTATTAGACAGGTCTTGTACACAAACTTGATGTTGTTCTTCTGATGAGCATATACGTTTCATACGTAGAAATTGGGATTTGGGAATGTTTCGGATGATGTGGCGGGGGTGAGAGCTTGATGTATGTAGCAATGTATTATATTGAGGGAACTTCCTATGTACCCTCGTAGCCAATGTGTGATCTTCCAGTCTAGAAATAACAACATCCAAAAAAAACAATCGCTTGATACTCTATATTCAGGGTAAATTGTATATCCCAGGGATTGTTATTGAGGTACCTGACAAAATCAAGCACATGGGCCTTATCCCCATGCCACACCATCCAACAGTCATCTAGATATCTTCTCCAGATGTCCAAATCGTTAATATACAGATTGTGATGTACATCATATATGAATGATTGTTCAAAGAAGCCCATAAATAGATCAGCATATATGGGGGCAAAATAAGCCCCCATTGCTGTACCTTTGATCTGCCAATATGGTTGTCCATCAAAGTAGAAAATATTTTTACACAACATACTCAGTAAGTGTGACAAGAAAATTATTGAAACCACTGGAATATAGTTGTGATTTGCCCAACCAATAGGAGATCGCAGCTATACCAGCTTCATGGGGGATGCTCGTGTAGAGAGATGCAACATCTAAGGTACATAACCACCAGTCCGCTTCTAACTGTGAATCTTGGATGATGTTGAGAAATTGCGTAGTATCTTGTATCCTGGATCTTACATGAGGCAATAAGGGTTTTAAATAATAAGTCAGGAAAGCAGATAGTGGTTCAGTAAGAGAACCCTTCCCAGAGGCAATAGGTCTGCCTGGGGAGTTAGTGGGATGTTTGTGGATTTTTGGAAGAAGATATAAATATTGAGGCATAGGTTCCACCACTTTAAGTTGTTTACAAACCTGTTTACTAATAATACCTTCTTCTGTTGCTATATCCAAAAAAGAGTCTATCTGTGCCTTGAAATTAGGTGTAGGATCAATAGCCATACTAATATAAAATCGAGCATCAGACAGCTGTCTGAAAGCCTCAGCTTTATATTTACTGTGATCCATAACCACAATACCACCCCCCTTGTCAGCTGGAGTAATAACAATGTCATGATTACGCTGAAGTTCTGTTAGTGCAAATCTCTCTGCTTGAGTGAGGTTATTTGTAGTAGGTTGGTATGTCGTGGAAAAATGTAAATCTTTGATGACACATTCCTTAAAAATAGAAACATGTTTATCCATGGGTGGTTTAAAATCTGATTTGCCAAATTTAAAACCAGTAGATCTTTGAGTGGAATCATGGTCTGAAAAAAATATTTTAAGATTAACCAATCTACAAAAATCATTAACATCCTTTAACAAACTGTATTCAGAAACAAGGGAGGTGGGAACAAAATTAAAACCTTTATTTAGTACTTGGTTATGTACAGGTGATAATTCAAAAGATGAAATATTGTGTACATTATTCACTGTTTCACAATCTGTTGTAATAGAACCTGTAAACTGGATGTTCCTATTTCTGTTTCTATGCTTTCTGCCCCCCCCCCCCTACGCATCTTACATCTAAAGGGTCTGACTGTTTTCTTTTGGCAGCAGGAGACAACTGGTGTGAAGGGACATCATAGTCTGTAGCAGAGGAAGTTTCACCCTCCGACGTACCACTAAGGGTAGATTCTGTCCTTCTTAATATTGATCTAGGCCTTTTTCTACCATGATTACTTTTGTTAACTCTATCTGTGAACTTGACATTCTTTGATGTAACGAATGGTTTGCCCTTGTCGTAATCCGACAAATCCCTGTTAAATTTATGTGTTTTTCTCTTAATCAACTGTTGTTCCAGAGTGGCCAAATCTTTGGCTAAATTGGAAGTATACTCTTTAAAAAATTCTTCAGTTTCAAATATCTGGGCCTCAAGACACACCTTATGAATTTCTGCTATTTGTGATTCAATGGTCCTTTCATAATAGACAATCAGGGTATTTACAAATAGCATTGAAGCCTGGTGTTGGGCTGAAGCCCAATTCTGTGATAGTTGGGCATCAATGTTTGCTACTAAGGGTTGAAGACGGATCCTTAGACCTCTAGGTGTTGTATCTTTTAGTTCATATGCCTTAAATAGTTTCAAGTGCCAAATATTAGACCCGAGTGATTTCATGTTTCTAGTCAGTTTTTGAAAAACTAACCCACATTTATGTTTAGAATCCCCTTCAACATTATTGAAACTAGTAGACCCCCTAGTGTTGAAGTCAAAGGCTTCCAGGTTATCTTTGTCAGCCGATAGTCCTTGCAGAATTCCACTTAGATCCATGGTATAACTTTTAGGCAATATATCACAGCACAATTCTTGACCCAAAACAGGCAAATAATCTAGTATAGATATGACTTAAGTAAAAGCAAGTATGTATATATATGTGAGATTGTACCCTATGTTGACCCTAAATATTGTGGAGAGTTGCCTCCATAACGAATAATAAAAAATATATAAGCACAACCAAAATGCCCCACTATATATAAAGAGAATATATATGCCAGTATATTGAAGTAGTTGACACTTCGTCTCACTACAATCTGATAATTATTAAATCTAATTTTAAAGGTCCAAAATTTGGATATCGAGGGTATGCACTTGTGTAAATCAACAGTTATTATTTATATCATGTGTGACCATAACTCTTCTCAAATACAACTATGGTAGCCGACACTTCGTCTCTGCTACCATATATTCATCAAAAAATACTGGCACAAACAAATGCATATACCATAGTGTGTATATAATATTGCTGGACTTTCGTCCCATATAATGTTGAGAATATGATTATCCAATATAAATAGACCAAAAAGCCAAATATTAGTAAAGACAATATATATAGATATAAGGGCATAAAGTTCACTGTTTGCCTAGTATATTGATGAAAAAATATATGTACACTCCACAAATATGGCATCAACAGTACAAAATCATATATAAAATACCAATATGATATTCAGAAAACCTGTACTTGGGTCAAAAATGGTTAAACAATTATTGCCAAAGCTATTAAGTGGGCTGGAAAAAGAGAACCGGAATAAGTACTAAACAGAGCACAACAGCTGAAAACCATATGTATGACTAGGGGAAATACTTAGAAATATAACCATGAAATCCAATTTGTGTGTCTGAATAAACCTACAAAGTACAAAAATGTTACACTTACTTTCTTTCTTTGGCACCAAGAACATGCTTGAATAAAAGACCCTGTTCCTCTTTCCTGTGTGGGAAAAGGTTATCACTCCTTGGGACAGCCAGTGATAAAGAACAGATGGAAACAACAGAGTCTGATCTGCAGAACGAGGAATGCCCCCCCCCCCCCCCCGGAAAAGAGGAATTTCCTTCCACCCCCATCTGTAACCTTGATGAATAATCTTTTAGAACCCATTTGTCTAAAATAATCTGTTGCCAAAGAGAAAAATGGAGAGTCAGACTTTCTGTAAGAAAAAAGGGGCTAGGGTCGAAAGGGGGGTTCAATAGGTCACTCAATTAATCATTCAGACTTATTGGACTGAATTTTGTTGAGACTGTTTACTCTGTTTTTATCAAAATTGGATGAGCAGATAGAAAATCCCTTGGACCCAATAAACTTCTCTTTGGCACCCAAACCTTTCTTTTTAGACAGTTCAGCTTTAGCTGCCTAACAACTTGGGAGTGTGGAAGGTGCCCTGAAGCTCTGGAATTTGGCTCTGTTATATCCTTGGGAAGATATAATCCATACTGCTTATGATGAACACCTCCTACTTACACAGTTGGACAGCACAGGTCTGAATACAGTGGTGTTAGAAAATTTAATGAAGGAAGGAGAGGAGGCTAGGTGGAATGTTACAATGGACTAAGTGCTACAGGAAAACTCAGATAATGAAGCCAGTAATGTGGCTGAGAAGCAGACTGCAGATGCTGAAATTATAAAAGCATGTTTCACTGATCAAATAATCAGTTTAATAATATATTGTTGCAAATGGGTACACTGGATGACGGAAATGAAGCAAAGAAAAAAAAAACATATGCAAGTGCTGTAAATCAAGGCACAAGAAGCACTGCGCAAAGTGAAAATAGGTACTTGACAGAAGCAGGAGGACAGCAACATCAGGAAAAAAAAAGACCAGTGTTAAGAAAAATAATTAAAACCAGTGCTGTTACTGGTAGGTATATATCATGAACAATATTATATTGCCATTAGGATTTACTTTAAGAGACATAAAAGCTTTTGGGTTCAGAAGACTTCTTTGAAGTAATTTGTGATTTTTTTTTCAGGTGAAGAAAAATGTATGGGTAAAATGGGGGAAAAAAAGAGAAACATACGGACAATTAGTGCATTTATTTTTTACTTTGTTTATCTTTAACAGAGTTAGTCCTACTAGGCTAGTAGCCTCTTCTCAGGGGAGACACAACGAGGTATTTATACCACTAGGGAAAATTTAGTCAGGACATCAGGGAACTCCTTTTTTGTTGTGAGGGGAAATATTTTTGCTGTTGCACTTCCCTGCTTTTGTTCTTGACACAAAGGTATCTAAGAGAAATTGTGCAGTAATGGAGGGAGAAGAGTTGTTCTGTTGGTGATAGCAGTGTGGTTCTAGCAGTGTGGTTCCTATCAGTCAGACAGAAAGCTGCTGAAACATGAGTGAATAGCTCAAACAGTCAGCATCTAGCTAACTTTAAAACATAGGACTTTGAAGAAGTTGTAACTGAAATTGCTTCTGGTGATTTGCCTGATGAAAAAACGGCTGGTTTACTGAACAAAGATGATCCTGGAGAAGAGTCCGAGATTAAGGTCTATGTTACATGAAAGAAAGTTCATATAAGCAAATGCTCAATGAGCGAAAAATCCCGGACATCGAAAACAATATGGTGGGGGGGGGGCTGCGCCCCCACACCACCCGCTAAATATATATTCCAACTCTGAAATCACACTACAGTGAGGAAAGGGCAAAAACTCCAATCTTCACTGTACTGCGATTCCACAACACGCACCTCGATGTCCGGAAGTTTCACTCATTAGAGCATTTGCTTATATGAACTTTCGTTCATATAATCTAGACCCCATGGACATGATGGAAAATGTTTTCAGAATACACAGTGAGTTAGGCAGAAAGGAACTGAATTGTGAGATGGCTGGACAAAGTTACAGGTGGGATACAATTCTAGAAAATCATATGTTGATGCGGTTGGAAGAGCATAAGACACTGTAAAACTTTATTAAAAAGAAAAAAATATTTGTTTGGATAAGAAAGAAGAAATAACAGATATTTTGTGTGAGATAATTCAGTGTTACGTTTAGATTTTGAAGCAAAAGACATTAGATCCTTGATTCATCTGGGGAAAGAGACATTTTGTGACTTAACATTTGAGACCAAAGACCTAATGGAAAGATTCTTGCTGAATTGTGAAAAAAGAAGGACTATTACATGTGAAATGGATTTATATTTTATAGCCAGGAGACTTGATTAAAAGAAAAGTATTAGTTCAATTTTGTACTAATGAAATTGAGTTAAAAGATGTTAAAAATTAATTTTCATTTATGTGTTATTCAGTTAAAGATGATGGGTATTTGGAATGAGTGTGGGAAGTAACTGTTATTTTAAAATACGAAAAAACGTGATAAAGCATTTACCAAGTGCTATATATATATGTACATGGTAATAGAGAAACAATAAGGTATATGGGACAGCTGAAAAACTTTTTTATGCTGGGATTTCAATCATCTGATAAATAAGTGTACAAAAATAAGATGTAATCAATGTGGAGGAGAGATCATAGATGCTTGTAAAAAGGGATGTAGAATATGCAGAAGTGAAGGACATTTTTGGTAGGAATGTAGAAAGATCAGATAATATAATGTTGATGAGGATGATGAAGAAAGTACTGTAATGACAAAGTAATGTGAAAGTAGGGGAAAAAGGTGTTAATGGAAAAGAGGATGCAGTGATAAGAGATTCCTTAGATAAAAATGTCATTTCAGGAGGATGCAGATAACTGTACTGAGAAAGTTTAAAATGAAAGAAGAAATTGGAAGTAAGTCACATGTTTAGGAGGAGTGTGTACAGGTTGTTAGGAAAAGAAATTTGATACGTGCTAGGGAGAGGGTGAGGAAAAGATGTAAAAAAAATCATCACCAAAGATTAAAAAGAAAGCTAAGGGGTACTTTTTGATGTGTTTCAGTTAATGAAAACAGTGAAAAATCTAATTCTGAGGATCAAGGAATAGTTGTGCATAAACCAATAAAAATATTTAATTGGAGATCATATAAAAAATAAGAAAACAAAAATGTAAAATATTACCCTTAAAAAGGAGGAAAGAGAATAATTTTAGAGCGTTTCTGGTAAACATTACTTGTATTATTAATATTGCAAGGACAGAGATAGGGGAATGGTGTGCTTAATGTGATGTAGATATTATTCTCCTAGAAGAGGTACAATTCTTGAAAACTGAAGAAAGATTGCAAACAGAAAATATGTGGGGTGGAAAATTAATATGGAATTTAGGAAATGAATCTTGTTCTGGAGGGGCTTTATTGTGTAAGAAAAACAACAGTAAAATATTAGATACAAACAACATTGGTAAGGATAGGAAGGTTAATTGTTGGGGATGTGAGGTGCAGAAATTAGGTTTACAGAATTATAACATTATATGCATATACAAATGGCAAGCACAGAGAGAGAGAATCTGTTTCATCAAATATTACATTATCTGGTGGTTAACACCTTGATCCCAAGTACAAAAATGGATTACGGATGGATGGATGGTTGTTAACATGAAAATTATTACTGCAGGGGAATTTCATTGTAATTTAAGGGGGAAATATAAAAAGAAAGGGAACGATGTGTAAAAAAAAAAAAAAATCCAAGACGTGAAAAAATGTAGTAAGTTAGCTGTGTTGAATAAAAGTCGATAGACTTATGGGGGGGGGGGTAGTCGGATCTGAAATTGATTATTTTGTAGAAAGATTTGGGTGTAGCAGATGGTGATACAACACAGACAGATTGTTTTGCATCATTTAGGAATATGGATGAGGAGATGGAAGAAAGGGAATACATTAAAAATAGAAAAAGGTATAAAAAGAATAAGTGAGAAAGCATGGGATGAATTTGGAGAGTGGAAAGCAGAAAGCACTGCAATTATGGAAGGATCACATAATCATGAATGATTTTTGGTCTGAATGGTGGACTGAATTTAAAAAGAAGTAAAATAAGTATATCCAATGACAAGATGATGTAAGAAAACAAGAGAAAGAAGTTTGGAAAGATGTTTAGAAACAGCTCCTATTGAATTGTCGACAGCTTAGGTTGTCGAAATATTAATTATCGACACTTAAGCGTCAAAAGCTTACAATAGCGAATGGCCACATCATTGAATTCTTTCCTCTGGAAAGAATTTGCGTGGCCGTTATCGGGGATTTGCCCCTTCTCCAAAGTAGAGCGATCTCAGAGTTGGAATGTTTAGTTAGGGGGGATGTGGGGGGAGAAGCCTCCCACATTGGGGGTTGTGGGGGGTAAAGCCCCCCACTATGGGTGTGTTTGTTTATGGACGGCCACCTGAATTCTTTCCCAAGGAAAGAATTCGATTATGTGGCCGTTCGCTATTGTTAGTTTTAACACTTAGGTATTGATGTTCTAGGATTTGACAACCTAAGCTGTCAATGTTATGATATAGATGCTTTAGAAATGTATTGGATAATTCAGAGATGAATGTAATAGAGAGAGAATTATGATATGGAAAAGGAAATGTTCATATAAAAGAAATAGAGAAAAAATAGGATGTTACTGTTGAAGCAGTGACATTATTTAGAATGGAGAAGGAAGGAAATGTCCGCATATTTGGGCAAAACAGTAAAGGAGGATAGTAGTACAATTAGGTAAATGAAAAATGTAAAAGAAGAGGTAAAAGAACACAAAAGGAAATTATGAGTACTGTAGTATAGAATGTAGAAAATAAGTACAAGAATAAAAAGAAAAAAAAATGAGAGAGAATGGGAAAGAAAAAATCAAGAACAAGTTAAGAAATAATTTGAAAAAGAAATTACTATTACTGAATTGGATGAAGTACTAAGTGTAAATGCTGATTCAGTATCATGTCCAGAAGGTATTGGGAATGAATAAGATTGTTTGGTAAATGTTTTGAATGAATAGCTGAAAGAAGGGTTTGTTTTTCAAGAGTTATGGATATTAAAATTTATACGGAAGAAAGATGAAAAGAATGAAATAAAAAAATGGAGACCTACCACATTGCATAATACAAAGTATACTTTTTATGAGTATAAAATGGAGGTGAATGGAAGGAAGGATGAAAGATATTGTGGAAGAAAGTACATGTGAATAAAAGGGAAGGAATGCCAGGAATTGCTATTGGTGGTTTGAGAAATTTTGGGTAAAGTTACAAGTAAAATGGAATATGTGAAACTTACGGTAGGTGACATTAGTAAGGCATTTGATACAGTAAGACATGATGCTTTATTGAACAGGTATCAGAATTAGGAAAGCGAGTATGTCAGCATATCAAAATAATAGAGTGAGGGTATTAGTGAATGGGTAGCTGAGTAAAGAAATGTGCATGAATTGTGATATAAGACAAGATGTCTCATGAGTGAGATACTGTTTGTATTAGTAATGAATGCAATAGTGAGTGAAGGAGCTTATAAAATGAAAGATACTAGATATGTGATGCAAAAGGGAGTGGCGATTCCAATAGTTTTTGGACATATGAAGAAATAGTTGTGACTGCCAACAATAAAATATGAATGAGGGAAGTGTTGGTTTGTCTAAATGGATGTTTAAAGGAAATGGGAATGATCTTTTAATAAAGATATATGTGAGGGTTTTGGTGATGATGTGAAAATTGGAGGGGTGTATTTTTTAATGAATGGAGCATCCTTGTTGGAGATAAAATTTCAGAAAAGTGATGCAGTTATAAGGCAATAGGAGGATATGATAAAAGAAATGAGAGAGATATGTCTTATGTGGAGGTCTTGTAAATTAGCATTTAAGAAAAGAGTTTATCTGGTGAATTCTAATAGCATATATGTCAAATGTTTATCTGATCCCAAAAGAAATTATGCAAATACTGTTTCATTTCATATGGGGTTTAATATTAAACCCAGTGAAAAAAATGGTGTTACATATGAGTAAAGATGGAGGGGTACTGGTGTTAAATTTAGTTCTTTAAATTTACATAGATTACTACAGTGGTTAAATTAAGAGAAGGAGAAATTAATAGTCACAATGTTTAAACATAAGTACAAATGAATTGGGACATGGTGAGAACAAGAAAAAGGGATAAAGATTATATAAATGAAGAATTTAAAAATTATCAAGAAAAAATAGTAACACTGAAAATGAAAACGTATGACACTGAGAAAAACAGAAGAATGTGGTATAATAATGTGATGAAACAATATTAAGTAAATCCATGGGAAAAAGTCCCAGAAGACGTGATAAAAGTCATTAATGTAAGGGAAAAGTGATGAACTAAGATTGTAGAGTGTCAGGATTTCCTATGGAGACTAGAAATAAATACATTACCAGTAAAGAGGAATATGATATATAAAAGGCAACTTGAAAGAGTGCATTTATTTTGTAGGAAGGAAGAGACAACAGTGCATTTTTTGAAATGCAAGAAAGTGGTAACTCTAGAAAAAGTTGTGTGAAGAAAATAATTGTGAGAACATTAAAGATATAAACAATATAGAAACAGTATGTGAAAAGTGTAGATAATTACTTTTGATGTTTTTCAGTTAATGAAAATAGTGAAAAAATCTGATTCTGAGGATCAAGGAATAGTTGTACAGAAACATATGAGTTATTTGGAATGAAAGACCGAATGAAATTTTGTTTAACCGAAAATGATTTTTGGTGAATTGTGAAAAATTAGATTATGGTTGTGGAAGAAGAACTGGATGTCAAGTATGGAAGAATAATGATGATGATGACAGTATACAAAAATGTGCAGATAAGTACCTGTAAATATGCACAGCTTGTAAATAATACTTTATCTTGTGTTAATAAAAGAACCACAACTCTTTTTGACAGGGGCTATGGAATCTTTTACATTTTCCTCAGTTTAATGGCTCATCCAACGGTTATCACACTCAGGGGAGTAACCCCCTTATGCTACACTGCAGTGTCAGTAACTGATGTATCTGGTGTGGGAAAAGATGAGTGTGCTAACTGAAGCCCCACTGACAATGACCAATCAACGACCTGCTTCTGTTATGGTGGTGAAAACATCTGGCTCAGGAATGTACAAAAAAATAAGATATGGGCAATGTGAACAGCAAGGCCATACTGCTAGGAACAGTAAACATTTTTGTACAAAATGTAATGAGTCTGACCATGTTTGGTTTGAATGCTCAGTAACAGTTATAAGAAAGGGTACATGAAAAAAAAAATCAAGAAGGGGAAAGAAAGTACAGTTGTGTACACTTACCATAAATGTAGATGTTAGAGTGTATTCACTGTTGCAGTCATCACATTTGGGTTATCTGCTTGCAGTAGCCCTCAGTCGGCCTGATTAACAAAGTCTTGGGTCCTGCGTCAGTTGCTGTCCCTTCTTCCATGACGTCAGGTCATCAGGGGTATAAAACATGCAGCCGACGCCATTACATCAGGTTTTCTTGCCCCAGATGTCAGGTGCCCCCCTAATGGGAAGCCATTAAATCTATAAATATACAAGGTTATACCTCCAACAAAAAAGCAAATACACCAAAAAGCTTTTGAGCATAGTAAAGTAGGGTAGAGGTATAGCCAAAAGAAGAAAGGGGGCTGGAGGGAGGGTAACCAGGACTGCAACAGTGAATACACTTGAATATCTACATTTACGGTAAGCGTATACAACTGTACTATGTTCTTTGTGTTTCACTGCTGCAGGGGGGGAGGAATTTAGATAGCATTAGGACCAGCTATAAGGTCCTGCAAGACTGCAGTGGCAAAGCCAGCTCTGGATTTAGAGAAAATTGGCAGATGGTAATGCTTGGTGAAAGTATGTACTGAACTCCAGGTAGAAGCTTCTAGGATGTCCCTGGTAGGGACGCCTCTGAGAAAGGCTGTAGAGGTAGATGCAGCCCTGGTTGAGTGCTGTCTGATCCCCTGTGGGACAGGTTTTCCACGGTGCTTGTAGCAGAAATTAATGTAATGGCCTATCCATTTGGAAATGGTTTGCTTTGAAATCGCCTTCCCCTCTGCCCCTGCAGCAAATGCCACCAGCAGTTGGTCAGATTTCCTTTGAGGTTTAGTCCTGTCCAAGTAGAATCTAAGTTGTCTGTGCACGTCTAAGGAGTGCAGTATCCATTCTCCTTTGTTCTGTGGGTTAGGAAAGAAGGCTGGCAAATGAATGGACTGATTAAGGGCCACACTGGATACCACCTTGGACATGAAGGAGGGGTTGGTCCTGAGGGACACCCTGCCTGCATGAAAGATGATGAAAGGCTCCACTCCATGAGGGCATGAAATTCAGATACCCTTCTTGCTGAAGTGATTGCTAAAAGGAAAGCTGTTTTCCAAGAGAGGAATTTTAAATCTGCAATGGCAGCTGGCTCGAAAGGAGGAAGGGTGAGCTTTTCCAAAACAAAGTTGAGGTCCCAGGCTGGAGTTGGGGCTCTCCTGGGTGGTCGTAGATTTTTGGCCCCTCTGAGGAACTGCTTAAGCAGTGGATGAGAGAAATTGGGAGGTTCTGTGTTATAATGAACTGAAATGGCTGAGGGGTGAATTTTGATGGAGGAGAAAGATAGGCCCTTGTGAAGCATCTCAGTTAAGTATTGTAAAACCTGAGGAAAATTGGGCACTGCTGTGCACATCCCTTGAGAATGGTTCCAGGCACAGAATCTTTAACATTTTTCAGCATAAGATTTTCTAGTACTAGGCCTCCTTGCCTGTAAAATGATATTCATCACTGGTTTACTGAGGGATGGTAAAGGAGTGATTAGGTAATTAGCCAGACTGCTAGGTTCAGTGTATGAAGAATCTGGTTCTCGCTGAGACAATAGGGTAGGAGTCTGAGGCAGGTGCCATGGGACCAACAGTGACATACTGCGCAAGAGGGGGTACCAGTGTTGGCGTGGCCAGTCTGGTGCAATCAAAATCGGCCTTGGTTTGTCTTGTTTGATCTTTAGTAGTAATTTGGAGTGCAGAGGCAGGAGGAAAGGCATAAACTGAAGGACAGAGCATCCACTTTCCAAGCTTGTTTGTGGGGAGCCCTTGTGCAACACTTGTCCAACTGATAGTTCTGGGGAGAGGCAAATATGTCTATATCCGGGCTTCCCCATTTACTTGTCAACACATTGAAAATCCTTGGTTCCAGCTTCCACTTGTGTGGGTCCATGAGGTTTCTGCTTAGTTTGTCTGCCAGTGTATTCAATTTTCTTGGCAGGAATTGAGCTTGTAGATTCACTTGGTAGCTCAGGACTGTGTTCCACAATGCCATGGCTAGTCTGCATAGGGGGTAAGAAAGTTTACCCCCTGCTTGTTTATGTACCACATAACAGTGGTGTTGTCCATCTTTACCATTAATTGTCCTGGAATAATGTGGTCCTTGAAGGCTGTCAGAGCATGCTGTAAAGCTAACATTTCTTTTTGATTGATATGCAAGTGCATTTGACTTGGGTTCCATTTGCCCTGAATGCACTTCCCTGCCAAGTGAGCCCTCCATGCATAATCTGATGCGTCTGTTGTTAAGGTTTGGTTGGCAGGGGTGGCGTAAATGGTATTCCCTTGTTTTTGTGGCAGGCCTCTGCCCACCAAAGAAACTCTAGGCATAGGCAAGGTATGATAGGAATCATTGCTTCTAGATCCTGAGAATGTTGACACCATAGGCTTTTTAGAAACCATTGTAGTTTCCTCATATGCAGTCTTGCATATGGAATCAGAAGAATGCAGGAGGCCAGGAACCCCAAGACCTGTAGTATTTGCCTTGCAGATAGTAGGGTTTTTGTGGCCACTTGTTTGAAGTAGATTGTCAAATGAATTTGTTTCTCTGGCGTGAGAAAAGCCATCTGGGAAGTTGTATTCAAGCTTGCTCCCAGGAATATGATTTGTTGACAGGGTACCAGGTGTGATTCTTTTCGTTTATGGTGTACCCCAGACAAGTTAGCACCCTTTGTACAAAGGCCAGAAGATTCAAAAGTATGTCCTGGTTTCTGCCTGAATTAAACAATCGTCCAGGTATGGGTATATTTGAATATTTCTTTGCCTGCAAAATGCGATGACTGGGGCTAAGCACTTTGCGAATACCCTAGGCGCAGTAGATAAGCCAATGGGCAGTGCAGAGAATTGGTAGTGATTGTAGCCTGCTTTGAAGCATAAATATCTTCTGCAAGATTCCCTAATTGGGATGTGTAGGTAAGTTTCCTTTAAATCGAGTGTTACCATCCAGGCATCTTTTCCTAGCATAGGGAGCAACTGGTGAAGAGTCAACATCTTGAATTTTGGAATCACCAAAAAGGTGTTTAGAGTAGACAGGTCCAGAATAGGACGTCATGAATTGTCTTTTCTGGGTAACAGGAAAAGTCTTGAGTAGAAACCTTGTCCTTTTCCCTCTTCTGGTACAGTATGAATAGCCTTTATGTTTAAAAGAGAGAGTATTTGCTTTTGAGCCTCTGCCCACTGATTTAGGGGTAGATCTGGCCAACCTGTTGGCGTTGGTAATGTGTGGAAGTGAAATATGTACCCCTGGGACACTATATTTAAAACCCATTTGTCCTGGGTAATGAGTTCCCAGTTTTTGGCCTACAGACCAATTTTACCCCTAAAGGAATATTCAGTTAAGAAGTGCTTGGAAATTTTAAAATCAAGTAATTGAGACAGTTTTCCATAGGGGGGGTCTTACTGCTCCCTGGTTTGGAAGCAGAAGCCCCCCCACTGCTTAGTCTTGTGCGTACCCTGGGACTGAAACTTGGGATTTCTGCTGTGTCTGGGTTTGGATTGAGAAGGCCTGGAAGGAGCTGGAAAGGACCAGTTCTTAGAGGGCCAATGCCTACTAAATCTTGAAGGCTAAACTTTTAAGAAATCTTTAACAGTTTGCATAGATTTAGCTTTATCTTCCATCCTTTTAAGAACTTCCTCAGCTTTGTTGCCAAACAGGTTGTCCTGATTTAAGGGAGCATCCAACAGTTTAGCTTTAACATGATCAGGCAAAGATTGTTCCTTAAGCCAAGCATGCCTTCTGAGTACAGACCCAGTGAGAGCAACCCTGCAAGAGGCCTCTAAAGAATCAAACTCACATTGCAAAGTATGTTTTCCAACCTGTTCAGCAGAATGCATAAAATCCAGTAATTCTTTATTTTCAGCACAGTCAGGAATCAACATAACTTTCTGTTTAAGCAATTCAATAATATGTTGTTGATACTTTAACATATGAAACGGACAGTTTAAGGCCCTAATGGCCAAGGTTGCAGAAGTGTAAACCTTCTTACCCCATCTATCCAGCGCCCTGGAGTCTCTATCAGAAGGGGTAGGGTTTTTGGAAGTAGAGGCCTTAATGCCCTTGGGTCCTTGTGAAATAGTCTCTGGATCCGCAATAGGATTTTTAAAAAGGAACTTGTGAGAATCAGGAACCCTGTAATGGGCGTCGGTTTTCTAGGCATGGTTCGTGGTTTAAGCCTTAAAGAAGAAGGAGGCATCGATTTAATATGCAAGTCTGTAGGCTTGAATACACCCTCAGAAGCCGGTGCCTGCACAGCGGCTCTGGACCCATCCAAGGTACAGACATCCGCAGGTTCCACAGTTGAAGCATCTTGCGGCATACCAGACTCTGAATGGGTCTCAGTAGAAGCCTGCAAATCAGAAGTAGCGGGTACCAGGGGCTGCGAAAGCACCTCACTGAGTACCAGCGAACTAGTGACTGGCTTAGGAGAAGCGTCGTCTGCAGCTTTGGACCTAGGCGACCTGTCTCTGTCTTTATACTTGCTTTTTTTAGAATTCTGGTAGTCGGATGGCTTACTAACGACATTTCTGGATAATTGAACTGAGAACAGAAATATTTAGAGGTGAAAATATACAGACGACAGACAGTGCATTGATTAAATAAAGCACAAAATCAACAGCAAGGTACGTTGTGGTCAGGGCTTAGGCAAGCAATACAGTACGAATGAAAATCTTTGTGAGGTATTTGCTTTCCACAAGAAATGCAATTATTAACTTTTATTGACATCGGTAAGGAGCAAGAAAAAGTTTCCCCAATGGGATACTTAGCTTTAGTTGAAGACTTCGGTTCATGAAACTCAAATGAAAATTTCAGGAGTCGGCCGACCGGCACTTGCGAACTGCTTCTGCTTCAGGCACCACATGGCAAGAAAGACAGGGGTAATGGCGTCGGCTACCATGTTTTATACCCCTGACAACCTGACATCATGGTAGAATGGACAGCAACCAACACAGGACCCAAGACTTTGTTAAACAGGCTGACTGAGGGCTACTGCAAGCAGATAACCCAAATGTGATGACTGCAACAGTGAAACATGAAGAACATCATGTAGAAAACAATATAAAGGAAGAAAGTGGCATGGAAAGTAATAGAAATATGACTCAAGGTGAATAAAAACAGTGAAGGTAAGGAATAATGGTAGAAGAGATTCAGATACAAACAGAAAATAAGTATGATGGGTTGGCAAGAAAAGAAGAGGAGAATGGTGGCTCAGAAACATGGGAAGAACAAAAACTATTAAATTAAATCTAATGGATTGAAGGTGAAAACGAGAAAGCAGAAAAATAAAAACAGGGAAAAACATGCAAAAGGGAATGTAATAATTTTGGTATTTTGGGACTAAATGTGAATAGTATAAGAAATGAAATGAGGAGTTTAATGATCGCTGAATGGTGCCAGAAGAAAAAGACAGACGGATTATGTTTACTGGATACAAAATAAATTTCCCAAGAAAAAATGAGGCTGTATGGAAAAAAAATATATATGGTCAGTAGAATATTAAACATGTTCTGGGTTAGGGGTGTCAATATCAGAGAGTGAAGTAAAAATACTGGTTTCAACAATTATGACACCAGGAAGAGTAATATGTCACTTGAGAAAAAAATAGAAATTGTGTGAGATAATAGTAATTTGTGCATATATAAACATTAGAAAGAAAAAAAAATGTATGACCTAAAGCAGTATGTAACAGTAAACATGCTAATAATAATGACCGAGGACTTTAACTGTAAGGTAAGGAAAAAAAAAATAAAAATAATACAAGATGGAATGGTGAAAAAAGAAGTAAGGTGATGTGGAATCTTGAAGCTAGGAAAAAGAGTGGATGTACAAAAGGGGAATTTTTATAACAAGAGAGAGATTATGCTATGTATTCTAGTGACAGAGAAAGTGGCAGATGGGGTAGGAGGAGTGGATTCTTTCAGATCATAAAGCAACACAGGTTATGTAAAATAATAAATCATAAAAAGGTAAGATAAAATGATTAAGAGAGAATGTAACTAAAGAAATATATGAAAGAGGAAGGTAGCAGTCTATGGAAGGAACATATGACAGAGTTATTTTATGAAAACTGAACATTTTGCGTAGTGATTAAAGAGAAATATAAACCAACTTTTTTGGAAATCAAGAGAAGGGTAAAAAAATAAAAGAAAAAGTAAAATATGAAAGCATGGTAAAAGATGTTGAGAATGGGACTTATGAAGGAAGTAACACAGTAAGAGAAATAGAAAAGAAATTGTATGAGACAAATAAAGAAAAAAGACAACGTGGTAGACAAATATTTCTAATGGGAAAGGAGGTAAAAAGAAGGGAGGATTAGATGGAAAGAATGGGGTAGTAAAATGTAAACAAGAATAAATTATGGAGATAATAGAAACAACTGCATAAATAATCTATAAGAAGGAAGAAGTTGAAGGGGGTGGAAAGTAAAGAAAACTTCAGACAGAGCAACATATAAATTAGAAGAAATGACTGAAATTAAAGAATTTGAAGAGATTACACATAAGGGAAGAAAGAATCAGCACCAGGCCTGATGGGTTAAGTTACAGATATTATAAGAGGATGAGCATAATGGAAAAATAAATACTTGTGGAAATACTGAATTAATGCTTAGAGGAAAGGATAAAAATGAAAAGATATCTACTAGGCTGATTAAGTTTACATATAAGAAAGATAAAAAATGTTAAGAAATGGAGGCCAATAATACTGGGGAATATGGACTACAAAATCTTTATGAAAATAATGTAAACAAAGAATGGAGACTATTTCGAAGAAGTCATCTGGGAATGGGTATGCGGAGTAAAGAGAAAACAAGTAAAGGAAATGTGAGTAATAATAAATTATACAATGGTTGGCCATTAATATTCCAAAAAAAGCATGCTGACTGGTCAGCCCAATCAGCGTACCCATTGTAAATCTGAGCATATACCAACGGAAAAAGGTCTGGTCACCTGGACTTTTTTCCATTGTTATAAACTTTAACTTTTTTTCTTACAAAATTAAATAAATAAATCTGAAATCCAGACTCAAGACATAGTATTGATACAGGATGGAGAAACACTAGGAAAATCAGGTATTCAAAACTAAAGACACATACCTGAATTTCCTTGCATTTCCCCAATTCTGTCTCTCTCCTACCCCTAAACTGTCCAAAATGTTAAAAGAAGGTATATAAGCCAGATGTGTACATATTGGGAAAGCTGGAATATTAGAGAAGTGCATGTATATTTCCAGGAAAAATGGAATAATTGTTAAAGTTTTTTCAGTTGTATTTGGGAATCAAGAGTCAATTCAGTTTGACAGGGAACTGTAGCGAATAAAAAAAGGAGGTGCGTTAAACTTTAAAAATTCAGTTGTATATTTGGGATCAATACACCTTTTAGGGTATTAAAAATAGAACGTGTGAAATATGGACAGAATGTTTCTTTCTCTTTTCATTTTTTTTCTAAGTTAAAAAGGAGTAGATGACGGGGAAAAATATGACAAAATGAAGTTACGGAAAATCAAAACTGATAACATTAAAGAACAGAATGGTATAAAATGATAATGGATAAGTATTATTTAATAAAGTCCATGGAAAGATCACAAGGATGGGGTTAAAATGCAATAAAATACAAAGGAAACATCTGAAGATTTTTCTTTGGTATTTATTATTGGATGAGCTGCCTGTAAAAAGTATTATGAAATATAATGTAATAGAGGAGAGAAAATGTAAAGACTGTAACGAAGAAGAAATGACAAAGTATTATTTTTTGGTCCATAAAACGAATGAATTACAAGGCACCAGATTGCAGACTTTTTTCTTTACTTTTTTGATTTGCTCCTTTCCTGAGTAGGGGGTGGTGGTGGGACTGGGGCACAGAAACAGGACCTTGGTAGCTGGTTAACTCCTGCATTTCAGAAGTACCAGCCAGCCAGCCAATCATCAGATTGTAGACTATTTTTTTACTCTTCAATGATGTTGACGGGGTCCACATTGGGGAATGGATCCAGGTGCTGGATGAGCCAGCTACATATCTACTTTTGTATTACATTAATACTTATCACTGACATCAGAGTGTAACTGATATAACTAATATATATGTACTACACAATGCAGTACATACATTAGGCACATTGGTTACATACATTAACCACTGATAAAGCTCTTGTTAAATACAGTCACTTACCACACCTCAGACCTTTATCTGTACATGTAACTCACAACATATTACATGTGTGTAGCCTTCATTGCAATTTACTATTTCTACTTACATACACAATTCTGGCAATGCTTAAAGGGTCTCAAGTTATTTTTTGTTTGTCTTTATGAAGAATGCATGTGTCAAAAATGTATTATGTATTTGTTGTAGAATTTTTTCCCTCTTGCTCCTTTTCTAAAAAACAGATCCTATAAGACTAACCCAACGAATAAAAAAATTATCAACCAAAAGAAAGAAAGCAAGAAATTACTCACTCAATGGTAAAGTATGTATATTGCCATAGTATACCACTAAGCAGTACTACATGTGTCATGTGTCATGTGTCATACCTTCTAATGTGTATGTTTTTGCTGCTGGTGCCACTAGTATAAGGTTCCAACACTCACAGCACAGCAACACGTCCTACTGATGCCACCTTTTTGAAGACTTTGTTTTCCAATCACACTGGCAACACCACTAAATCAACTATTGTTTTGTGGATCCACAAATCACACTAGCAACTAGGATATCCAGGAACAGGTTTAATGCTGAGCAGTCCAATGGAAGGAATGAAAAAATACACAGCTTTCTCCCTTCACAAATTAACACTTTTTGCTCCAAGTAGCTTGTATTCACTTTCTAAAAACAGAAACAAATCCTCTGAATGCACTTCCATAATAAAAAAAGTGTGTCAATTATTTTTTAAATTATTTTCAATACCAACTTTATCTAATGCAGTTCATGGGGAAGTCTTCACTGTGTTTCAGAAATGATACGCACCACATTTTAGCCTCCAACCTCAAAAATGTGATGTACACTACTCAAACATACTTAACCACTGTATGGAGACGCTATCCCGTGGTATCAAGCCTACTGCCCATGACTGGCATGTGCTCACTCTGATTTTTATTATTTACTTATTTAATCCCTTTTCTAGAATTAAAGCAGTGTCTTAGGCAATCGGCAAATTGGAAAACTAACAGCTTTTAAATCATCTTTCTCCATCTGCCTAAAGTTGCAGTTGTATCAGTATGTTTTTTTACTATTTACAGACAATGATCTTAATTATCCAATTTCAGACCACAGTTCAAAGCACTCCTGATGGCAGATATCACCTGTAAATGCCCCCAACTTGTGGCTTAAATACCCCATTCAAACAGTTAAACCTCTTCAGTCATGTACATCCCCCCCGATTACTTCAGACCTGTATCTGCACATTCATAAATGCTACTCTCCACCCATTCCCATTTTCTTATTTCTTACCATCCCCACCCCCTTTGACTATATACATGTACTTACATTTACTTCTCTCAGTCACTGATCACTATTGTTATTAATGGTACCCATTGCCTTCAATACTGGTACATATTGTACTCTCATATCATTTGGTGTTATCCACATCCTGGGATGGGTCTGAAATCGGTCATTATTGGGTTTACCTTTATATAGTCGAAAATCAGATCGTTGATCGGCCCATTGTGCAAACCGAAATGCCGAATCCTGCATGTCGAACGTCACCGAAGTTCGCAACTCAGCAAATCGAACAGCAGATTCGCTGAGTTTCGAACTACAATGTTGAACACACAATGTAATGCAGGGGGGGGGGGCAAGCACCCCTGTGCCCCCCACACCCCCCACTTTAATATTCTAACTCCGAGATCGCACTACAGTGGGGAAAGGGACAATTTCCCGATCCCCACAACAGTGCAATCTGCACCCAAAATGCCGAATCTGCAATGAGCGAATGTCACTGTGCATTCACTCATTGTACATTTGAAGCATTTTTTTTCCAACTTTCTGAAATCTTGAAAAAGTCCTTTCGGACTTTTGGTGTTCTCACATGTGCAGTACGCACATATAAAGGTAAACCCATTATTGATCAGTGCCCGACCTGGTAAAGAAATGTAAATAAGTAACTAAATAAATAACCCACAAATATCAAATTGTGCACTGCTGAAAATCATTAGTCAGTGAAAGGCAAAGACAGAATCTGCACAGAAAACGCATCGGGTGGGTTTCATATCTGTTTTCATGTTCCGACTCTTGTTGTAGGATAATACATGAGAATTAAGGAGCACTGGAAAGGTCTGTAACAGTACTGAGGTACATAATTACAGAAGAGCAAACTCTCCTTTTTTCTCCCTATAACACAGTTTACTAAGAATTTTTTTCAGAATGGATGCTTTATCAGTGCGATGCATAACACCATACAATGTGCATAGGACTAAGATAATTACAAACCCCTAATGTACACCTCCAGAAAACAGTTGCATATCTGCTACTGTATGCAAACTGTGCATGCTTAAGTGCTGCTGTATGATTTCATTTATAACCAAAAATATATATTCACAGACTCGATGTCACAGTAGAATTTATCCACATACTTTTGTGGTAATCGTACATTTATTTGCACAATCCTTTATTCTCAACTTTCAGAACTCATTAAAGGTTCTAAAAATCAGTTGCTGGAATGTAATTGATTGCTTGAAGAAATGCTGAGATATGTAATTCAACACTTCAAATGTCACTTCCAGAACAGACATTACTTGACCAGGATGCACAACTGCAGACAAATGCGAAAACAGATTATTTATTACATTTATTATATTTTGTTGACTGGACTGGCTTTGCTGGGCATTTCATAAGTAATCACTTGATCTTAGGTAGAGATCTAAATAATTTTGCAGAGATTAGCACTTTTTAAAGCATTACAAAATCTCTATTTGAACATGAGGGGTTATTACCAATAACTGAGGGACCACACAAACCATAAAATCAGTGAACGGATAGGAAATGGGTGGTTTCTTACATTAATGAAGATGCTGCTGCTGTAACAGCACTCGGTCACTTTCAGAAGTAGACTGTATTCTTTAAAAATATAATATCATAAGGTTTGGCTATTCTTCTAAAAAGTTGAAATATTTCATGCTTGTCCCTCACAAGTGCTTGCACGTTCTCTGCAATCATCAAACCAGAGACTTGTTTAGTAGTGCTGTGAAACAAATTATAATGTATTACAGTGACTTAAATTTAATCACAGTCAGATATTCAATGTGTAGGCAATCAAAGTGACTATCTACCTGATGGGTACAGAGGCAGTTTGAGGATGAAAGTGACTGACCCCCTGCAACTGTTTGATTACAAATAAACTATCTCTATTGTCACTTTGTGTGTCTGTGTGTGTGTGTGTGTGTGTTAATTAACTATCAGTTAATTTTTTATTTGTGAGCACTTTACATCATCTGTTCAGTCTAACTAGGTGTGTCCTGTCAGAATGGGCACATCTGACGGTGACAGACAGTGGGATGAAATACTGAAATGTTTGTGTGTGACATTTTAAGGATGTAATGTAGACAGTGGCAGTTTGTGAAGTGGAATAAAACTCTGAACTGTTAATAAGCTGCTTTATGTGCCCAAGGTACAGGGTTTGATTCTTTCCACCTTCATTTGCCTACTGTGGTGTACAGAGCAAGTCATCAGACAGTGCATGATCACCAAGTCATCAGACAGTGCATGATCACCCTGAAAATGGACAAGTTTTTCAGGGGGATTACCCAGTCAACAAACAGATAAAATAAACAAAATAAGCTATGTTTTAGCTTCTGTTAATTTACTAGTAGAGTTTCAAGAATCTTTAGTGTAAATCCTGTTATATTAATTTCACAAGAAATATGCAAAATTCCATTTCTTTTGCACAGGCAAAATGTGCGTGACAGAAAACTACAAGTATAATGGCACAATTTGAAATTCTGCATTATACTGGATTTCCAGTGGGAGGATTATATGACTTGTCATCACCCTCCAAGTTAAACTACTACGTGAAATGTATGCGTTCTATTTTTTCAGTGCATCAGAAAAAAATTCATATGTATTTCTCCAAGGAAAAGATTGTTGAGTCACTGAATTTATGTTTACCCCTCAAATTTAGAGTTGTGCAGTGTCAAACAGTATATGAAGCTAAAGTTGTATGTGTCTTTATATCTAAAATCACCAACTAAGCGCATACCATATGCAGCCACTTTGACATACTTTTTTGAAAAGTTTACTAGAAAATTCCAAACCATTTCAAACTCATTGACCTATATTCCTGGTTAACACTTGGAGCCTTTCATGGTCTTTTGAGTGTTGCTCTTTATTTGGTCAATTTGTCATTTTTTTTCAGGTTAACAAACTCAAGATATGCAAATCATATCATCAGTAATTATTTAATGAACCCATAACAATTTAATAAAGATGTTTATTGGAAAAAAATAACTATAAATATCTCTATGAAAACTGATATATTTTTTCATTTTTAATGGACAGCATTTTTATGGATTCCCAATGACATCTACACATCTTATATGCTGTCATCTCATTGTCATTTGTTTTGTTCACTTACACAGTTGTATTACATGAAGTTTAGTATCCACTTGTTTCAGCCAGAAAATTTAGTAATACACTGTGGCTATATAGATGTACTTGCAAACATGGGTAAGGTCCAAGTCAGGCTAGAATCAGTTTATTAAAACATTATGACTACCACTTTGTTTTCAGACTGATACAAGAACTATCAAAAATGTAAATATACAGCATTTTGGTGACTTCAGGCAAGGAAGAAATATGTTTTTATATAAACTGATAACTTATATGTTAGTATTCTTCCTCTGTTTAGACAAAAGCTGATACTAAAGTTATTTTTTCATGAAAATTCAAGATAAAGATGCTCTGTTGCCTTTGAGGATAGGGAGTTTTAATGATGATGACTAAGCCGGTAACCTTTCCAGAAAATTGTATGAGAATTCAAACTATTTTGAAAACACTGGGATTTATACATAACATTCAAAAATAGGCAAAATCAATCATTTGTTTTGGGTAGGGTTACCATCTGTCCCACTTTGCGAGGGACAGTCCCTCTTCGGGCAGTTGTGTCCTGACAAAAAATTGAAAAAATGGCAAATGTCCTGAGATTTTAGGACAAAATTATTTCCTATATTTAATGTAATAGTTGCATAAAACAGTTATCCTGTATCTAAAATACCTAAATGTTATAAGAAACAGAATAAGCAACTAAAATGCTACAAGACTAAGCTGTTATTTAGGTACAAAAGTTAAGTTCTATCCTTTGTACTGACCGTGTGTTAGTGTCGGCCTGTAAAATCTGATGTTTGTACCAAAAATGTCCCACTTTGGCCATTTGAAAAGGTGGCAACCCTAGTTTTGGGGAAATCCTTCTGAAAAATGTTCAGTAGAAGAATACAGCCTGAGGTTGAGAAGATGAGGGAAAAGTAAAAATTGTGGGTTCCTAACAATGATCCCTTACTGTCCTCCCCCTCTAGTAGCAGCACATATTGCATATGGATCAGCTATCGCACTTTTGCCTTCCATTTCCTTACCATCTATAGGGAGTTAATGATGTCATCACAATATATCCTTTGCTAACTACCATTTAACAAACACTACTTGGTACATCAAATAAACATGGATCAAAAGTTGAAAAATGCTCCAACATGCATTGCAGCACATCTGAAAAAAAAACATGAATTCTGGCTACAATCTAATTTAATTATTTTTGCCAAAAAGTATTTAGTAAATATTCTCTGGGAGAAGAATGTCCCAGTGGTCCTCTCCCCTGGATATTTTGCACACATTCAAAATTTCTACCTGCACACACAATGCCCCTGACATGGACATGGCTTTTGCTCGTCACCTCTTTTGCCCTCTCTGTCTCAGCAAACATATATATATTTTTAATGTTACTTCAATAGACGCTCAAAATAAGGTAGCATCACTGTCCATGCATAATTTTTCCACAGCTCATAAACTGCTATGATTAAATCAATCATACTGCATCAGAATTACAGTTGAAAAACAACATTAACAATGGAAGTTATTACCCATCACAAATTTTGCCATGACACTTTAGTTAATTTAAAAAGTTCATCAGGATCCTAATAATAAAATTACATCAGTTTAAAAAAGTGAATTAAACACTGCTACACTATTTACTCTCGTACAGAATATATTAACAACTTACAAACAGCAAAGTAAACATGAGTTATTTTATTAACTTTCTAGTCTCGTATCTTGACAGAGTGACCACTCACTTGCATAAGCTAAGACTAAGTGAATGCTGGCATTAGATTCTGAAGAACTTTAATCTTCAATCTGTCTTAAAGTTGCTGGTTGTCTGGCTCTGCGGCAAATGGGAACAAAGCCCTGACAATGCCACTGAAATTGTATACTCAAGCACTGGCCCACAAGCTTTCTGGAGGGGAAGCAGTAAGGTCCAACATGACATACTAAAGGGGCACAATTCTTAACAAGCAGTGGTTAGGGCTGTAGTCGTAATCAGCATGAGAGGAAGCATCCATTTGTCAAAGCACTGGCACTGCAAGGCACGAGTCAGTCATTGTGGCGATTTGTGGAAGGACTTAAGCAGAAAAACAAGTGACAGCTGCTGAATGACTCCTGTAACTGTCACAGCAGAGCTTTTAGCTGTCAGGCAGTGGTGGTCATCAGGGAGAGCAAACAGCAGATACATTCAGTTTGTTGGCTCCTTCCACTCAAAAGAGAGGTCTCATATTTTTTTTTTATTTACTGCTAGGAAAAGCACAGGTGAACACCAAAGTCGATGAAACAGACTTTCCAATCAGCTAGCGTGGTCAGTACAAAGGGATGAAGTCCTTACTGTGACCCATGTGACCCAAGTTCAATTAGAAACTCAGGCACTTGATTACGCTGCCATGGAAGGCTGGGCGTGCCCATCTTGGGGAGTCATTGAGTGAAGTTGGCTGTGTAAAGCACTGTTCTGCTAGACGGAGATGGGTGCTAGGCTCACCAAGCTACCAACCTTCATAGGGGATGTCTGGCAGCAAGCACAAAAGTGAGGATTTTCTCACTCAGTGTGGTGAGTTAAGCCATAACATATATTGCCATAGTTGGTACTATGGCAAGGACATTAAGCACACTCCTGGCTGAATATATTATGGCCTCCTCTAGATGGCTCTCACCATGACTCTCAACTGGGCCCTGTGTAGTTTGGTGAAGGCTCGATGGTAAGAAAAACATGAGAGCAACTATCACCTACAAAAGAAGTGGACCTTCAAATAAATTGAGAAATTTGTTGCACATCAATATTTACAAAGGTCAAACATCCCAGAGCTGCGACCCCCAGAGCTGAAAGAGAAACAGAAAATCTGTACAACAGTGATATAACTACAGTGTAAGTCACCTTACTTTAATTTTAACATTATAAGTAATATTTTTATGTATATGTCACTAATCATATGGTTGCTGCCAAAAATGATTTTCAAAGTGTGTTTGAACTTTATGTCTTTCAAACTCCTGTCTTCGCACAGCTGGAAAACAGTCTTCATCTTGCAATTTTACCAAGAATCGCATGTAATCCTTTATATTTTACTGATGTCTGACTTATATTTCATAATCTGGCAGCTATAAAAGAACACACTCCAAAAGTTTGATGCACATACAGGTCAGATTTTTACTTATGCAAATAAGATACTGTCTGTGCACTCCACCATATATTCCTTTTTTTTTTTTTTTCCCTCCACAAGAAGGCTGTGATGGTTATGTAATGCATGCAGCACATTTTTCACTTTGTTCTCTACCAACATATGAGGTAACTGTAATACACTGTAATGTCCAGTTAACCAAACCAAGCCTAGTGTATACAACCAAGTTACACTGTCCAGTATTGCAGCAATCTTAAAAATGAAATTCTATACATGCTCCATAGCAAGGCAAAAACAAATTCCTCTGACAGGTGACCTTTCAAAAGAAAGCTGGCAAAAGCACTGCATAACTAAAACAAACAGTATGCTGACTTATGTAATAAATTCACTATCACATCTTTGGCACATTCATTCACTCCAATTCTGAATAACCAGAATATATTACACTGCAAAACCACAGGATTCAGCAAAGATAAACAACTACTTTAGATTAAATAATAATCACATTTTTTCTCATAAGTACAATCTATATTCCTTCTCACAAAACAAAAGATTAGAGTGCACTACACTCATTACCTTGTTGTAGTACTGCACCTGGACAGAATGCCACTGGCCATCACTGACGCCTCCTGGCACAGAGGGGGACACTGTGGTCGTGGTCTCTCCTGAAAGTTAAAAATGCAATCCATATTAACTCTGTGACACTGACTGCATTATAACATAATCCTTCAACAATTCTACACTTTTTGTGCATTAATTCACTTTACATACCACTTTGTAATAGTCAGGTAAAGAAAATATTTGCCCAGAACATCAACTTTAATGAATTAAAACTATTGTGCAGTTCAGCCCTAGACGTGCAAATTATGTTTTTTTAAATGTTGGAGGGTGGCCTAAAAGTTAAGGTGTTTGCCTTACAAACACAAGGTGCAGGGTTTAAGTCTCACAAGGGATAATTGGCCAGGCTTAAAATGGCTCGCAAGGGCAGTTAGTTTAGTACTAAAGTATAAAATTTTGGATTGAGGGTGGCTTAATGGTTAAGGTGTTTGCCTTACAAACACAAGGTGCAGGGTTTGAGTCTCACAAGGGATAACTGGCTAGGCTTACAATGGCTCACAAGGGCAGTTAGCTTAGTACTAATTTATTTATTTATTTATTATTTATTTAAATGCTTTTACCATTTAACCGTAATACAAAACGCAAAGAGCAAATTGTTGTTGATTTCATATCAATCAGATGTATACAGTAGTTACCAAGTGTTCATAGCAATCTGACCTCCTTATTCAACATCTAAAATATGTACAAATCTTCATCTGTACCTTTCTCTTAAGTGGTGTAGACAGAAAATTAACCACTTCTTGTACTTCATCTGCAAACCTAGTTCATCATAATTGTGGAGGTCCATTCCTACTATTTTAGTACCAATGTTTAACACACAAAAGCTACTATTTACACTAAACTCTGCAAGCAAGCAATCAGAAAGCCAGTAATGTAAGGGAGAAGCATAAACTGATAAATGTGACTCTAGGTGTTCCAAAACTTCCAAAATTATATTCATCCAAAAAATGATTTTGGAATGCTGGGAATGATAAACATCTTGCTTCAGTAATGTTCTGTTACTTCAGAAATAGATGGGGCAATAGTGCATCTGTCACTTAATCCACATCCCCCTACCCAAAAAAACGTGGGAATACTAACCACAACTTAAAACAGAAAAAAAGGCAATTTTTTGTCTCTCTCTCTGAATTTTGAGGACAACAGTGGTTATTATAAGAGACTACTAAAGCCTTTAAGATTTTATGGTCAGCATCACTAGTTAATTTAGTTCATATACACACAAAATGTGTTAGAACTCCAAAGCAAATGCATATTCATAGAGTTTACAATACCTGATAAAGCACAACTGTTTGTCTTGATACCTCAATGTCTAACAGACCATGTTGTCATTAAAAGTAGTTTACCAAGGCTGAATTGTCCTTTGTGTAGTTAACACTCTCGAACAAGTAACCAAACTGCTGATTCTCACATAAATGTATTCAGTCAGCTATAAACAAATTAAAATGTCCTCTGCCATAACCTCCTAAGCTCTTTTGCAGTAAGCATGTTCTTCTGACATCCATATGAGTTTCTGATGAGGATCTCCAAATTCTTACCATGAACCCAGACACTTGAAAGACATAATGTAAAGATAACAGGCGATGCTGCACTGTCCACATTGTGTGCCCTGACATAAACTGGCATCCCATCCATAGCAGTTCCCCACCTTACACTCATTTCCTTGCTGGGATATGTTCTTGCACAAAATTCAATTAAACCAAGTACTAACTATGAATGCATGGCCATAATGTCATACAATTTAAAAATTTTAAATTCAGATTTAAAATTTGTTGTTAATTTTCTCCTTCGCCCTCATGATTAAACCACACCAACCATGGGTAAATCTTCAATATACTACACCGACGCAGTTGGTTCTTGCTATATAAATCCATTCACAAGGATGATTTAAAGTGGTCTTCTGTTTTGGTTACTGATTCTTCCTTTACATAATGGGACTGCTACTTCAACAGACACTCATACAAACACACATATACAATATATACATAAATTCACACACCCATCCATATAATGCTATGTTACTACAGCTAATCTAATGATCGCAGCTCAAGTGATCAAAAAACACTCATCACATGTTCACTTATTAACACACTACTAAACATACCCAACATAAAGCACATTTCATCAACACTCAACCAAATGTACATATTCAAACACAATCTATACCAATATATAGCCATTGTTTTCTGTAGGCCAGCCCCTGCTAATTATACAGACTAATTCCAAGATTGCACACCTACACAGAAAAGGTATTATTCCCTATATCTGCTGTACTGTGATCTCACACAAAATAAAAATTGGCACCTTTCGAGTGACAGATGTCAAACTCTCTCTCAACCTCTGACTAAAGAATTGTTAGCAAACAATGTATCAATTACTATAACAAATAAATACTAAAACATTTTGCCATAACTCTAACTCTATTCAGTACTTGCCGTATCTTTTGAAGCCATCACCAGTACTTCCAAAAAACAGTACAGCAGCTGAAAACATTCAATCAGCTGTGTCCTCAGTCAACTAAATGACACCTAGACATGCACGTTTTTAAATATATTTATTTACTTAGCTATGCATCAAAGCTAAAGAAAGGGTGGAGTGAATGGGGATCCAGAACTGGACAGCAGTTTGCACATGACACCAAATGGCAACAAGGTAGACAAACTTTACTGCAGGTCCTTTCAGTGGTAACTCCTCGCCTTTCATGCAAATCACTCTTGCTGTCACATTCCTTTTGTGCTATTTCCTAATAGCCTTCTGGCTTACTGACCTTCCCTCTCTTGAGCATGGTTGGTTGTGCACAGCTGTTTGTGGTCCCAAAAATGCATGACTAAGTAACAGGCAACATACATTTAGACTGTGCAAATGCACAAGCCTATTTTTTTCTACTGAGCAAAAGACAGATCTAGCACAAGACTGCTTAGGACCTTGTAGCAGTTAGGGAAACAAAAGATATACTTACCACAACAACAAATCCATGTTGTCTTCTTTTCATCTGGTTTAAGATGTGGGTTGTAGGATCATACCTGATCTAAGACAGGGACCAGAGAAGATCTGGCTGATATCTAGAAGTGCGATGACAATTTGGTAGGGGGAGGAGGAAGGGGAGTTGAACCAGAGAAAAAGAAGACAACACCGATCTACTGTTATGGTAATTACATAACTTTAGTATCTGAGGATGTCTTTTTTCATCTGATTCAACATATGGGGCAGATTCCCGAGCTACCTGACAGGCACCTGGGTGGACTCAAGGAAGGATATTCCAAAGTATGGCAGAGCCAAAAGATGTGCGAGTCATGGACTGCACATCTAACTTGTGGTGAGTTACAAAGGTATGGAGTTGAGAACCAACTTGCTGCTGCACGTATGTCACTGAAAGGCACTCGTTTTGCAAATGCTGTTGAGGTTGCTACTGCTCGCGTACTGTACACCTTAGACTTTGATTGTAAAGTCATACCATGTGAATCACAGACAATTGAAATGCAAACTACTAACCATCTTGAGACGGTTACCTTAGAGATTGATTTCCTTAAGTTTTTCTTGGAAAAGAAAATAAACAGTTGATTTGATTTTCTGATAGTCTTAATTCAACCAAGGTAGAATCTAAGTTGTTAACGTACATCTAACTTGTGTAAAAATAAGTTATGTACTTACCATAATGTTCCATCTGTGTTGTCCATTTTCATTCTTTCTCAACTAATGGGTTCGGATCTGACTCAGTCATTTTACTAGCTCGAGGCCACCAACAAACTCTCAAACTACTTCCCCACCCACAATGCACCACTCCTAACATCCCTCAAATCTTGTCTGCAGCTTGACAGGATGTCAATAAAAGTACCACCATAACTGAAATTCAATACAAAGCACACACAGGTGTTCTGAAGTAGCTCATTCCTCCAGAAGTCAGTTATGAAAAACGGAGGCGGGTGGTGGATGGGGAGTTGAGGAAGAATGAAAATGGACAACACAGATGGAACGTTATGGTAAGTACATAACTTCATTACTAATGTTGCCCATTTTTATCCTTTCCTCAACTAATGGGACAGACTCCCCAGCTACCTAAATTCCTGAGAAGACTCTAAGGAAGGATATCCCTGAGCACAGTTGAGCTAATTGCTGCTCCTCCCCTTGAGACCAAATCTAGTTTGTAATGAGTGATAAAGGTATGAGGATTTGACCAAGTTGCAGCTGCACATATATATCATTCATAGAAGCTCTAGATTAGAATACAGCAGAAGTTGCCATAGATCTGGTTGAATGAGCATTTAATGGTTTTCATAAGAGGAGATTTAATTTGTTACAGATAAAGGAGATGAGATTTGTCAGTCATCGAGCTAGAGTTAGCTTTATAACTGATTCACCCAATTTATAAAGTGCAAAGGAAACAAATAACTGATTCATCTTTCTAATCTATTTTGTTCTGTCATCCAGGAAGTGCAGCATATATTCCACTTTATTTGTATATTGTGGGGAAAAATACTAGCAAGTTAATGTTTTGGCTAGTGTTGGATTCTGACACCACCTTAGGAAGGAAGGAAGAATTTGCACGCAATGTGACCCTATCCTTATGTAAAATATCAAATATGAGGGCTTAGAAGATAACACTTGAAGTTCTGAAATTCTTCAAGCAGATGTAACTGCTGCTAAAACCGTAGTTTTTCAGGTCAGACATTTAAGATCATATTTATCTGCAGGTTCAAATGGAGACTCTGTTAAGACCTGCACTACCAAAGTTAAATCCCATGGGGCACAGGTCTTTAAACGGGGGTCTTAGCAGAAGAGTAACTTTCAAAAATGCTTTGCACAGTTTAGAGGATGCCAGGGAAGAATTTTGAAATCCCACATGAAAGTTAAGAGATTGCTGTCAGATGAACTTTAATAGTTAATGAACTAGCACCCTTATTAAACAAACTCGCTAAAAATTCTAGAACACAATGAACTGAAACCGAGAAAGGATCTATCTGATTCTGTTCTAACCAGTAAACAAACCTTCATTTACTCCTGTAGAGTTTCCTAGTAGAAGGTTTATGGGAAAATAAAAGTATGGAACAAAAAGGGGAAGAAAGCATTGGTTGACTGGTCACTAAAGGAATTGGAGAAACCACAATGTTAGTCTGAGATGTGAGACATCTATGTGAACCATGCCTGTCAGGTGAGACAGAAGGTCAGGAACTGGATCTAGAATCCAAAATGGGTATAGTAGATGAAACCAAAGGAAGGGGAACCAAATCTGCCGAGGCCAGTAAGGTGCAATGAGGAGGACTTTCTTCTTCAACCAGGCAGCTTTCTGAAGGAATTTGGGAATTAGGGGAGTTGGAGGATAATTACAGAGAAGACCAGAGGGGGGATGGCAATTGTGAAGCCGAGCATCCCACAGTGATTCTCCTGGTGGGGGGAATCAGGGCAAAGAAGCTACTGCACTTGTTGTTTAGGAGAGATGCAAAATAATCGCAGCAAGGCTGGTCCCACAGACTGAAAACTATTTCTGTCACTTTGTTGTTGAGAGACCACTCATGAGATAAGTAAAATGGACCTGTTCAGTTTGTTTGCTATCACACTGGACTTCCCCCGGAATATGCATTGCTATTAGAAAGTGGTTGAAAAATATCACCCATTGCCACACTCTGACAGCTTCTCAACACAGGGAATAAGATCTGGTTCCCCTTGCTTGTTGATGTACCAGACTACTGAAATGTTTCGACTTAGACATTTAGACTGCAACTATCCCAGAAGGAAGATAATCTTGGAATGCCTGCAACACTAAGAGCACTGCTCTCATCTCCAGAACATTTTTATGCAGGTTGGCCTCTATAGGGGACCAAGTGCCTTGGACTGTTTGCTCCAGAAGTGCCCCCCAAAACAAAATCTGGGAAGTGTTCATGGTCACTATGGCCTTGGGCTGAGGGAAGATGAAAGGACGACCTTGGAACAGCTGTTTTGACTGCATCCATCAGGAAAGGTGTTATTTGCATACCTGGATTATTCTTATCATCACAGACATGGGCTGAGAAAGCATTGACCGTTGCGTTGTTAGTATCCATTGAAGAATTCTCATGTGGAATCTTTCTAAAGGGACTAAAATTATTATTATACTTATTTATTTTACATTTATGACCGGGTTAGTCCGTCTAAGCTGACTGGTCCATTTTCAGCGGAGACCCAGGGAGAAAAACTCCAAAGTGAAACACAATTTTTTATACAGAAAAAAATTAGATAATACGCAATCATTATTACAGAATACATGCATACAATGTGAGTATAGTTTTACACTAGTAGTTGGTGAAAAGGCTGTAACCAGAGTAAAGCACAATACCAATAGAAACAAATACATATGTGATAAACAGCAGTGTTACAAAAAATAATTTGCTGTCAACTTGGCATGTACAGGTTCAGTAGAGGAGAAAGGTGGGAGAGGAGTTGAAAGGAAGAGTGATTCCTAAGGAAGGTTGAAAGTCTAAGATAAGACTGACAGTTTAACATAATTGCTCAAAGAAAGGGGCTGGTAATATTATACAGGAAGAGAGTGTGCGTGAGAGGGGAGGTGGTGAACAGGAGTCTTAGATGCATGGGAAAGTAGTTTAAGGAGGATGAGTGCAGTAGCAACACCAGTGAGCTTTTAGGTATTCTCTGGTAGCTGTTTCAAATTTTTTAGGGTTTAAGGGATCTAATTTTTAGGGGAAGTTTGTTCCAAGATATGGCAGGGTTGTAGCTGTAGACGTTGCAACCAGTTTTGGTCTTGAGTTTATATATTTGTAGCAGGTCTTGGTCAGAGCTCCGTATAGACCAAGTTGGGGAATATTTAGAGATAATAGGAGTGAGGCTAGGACAGAGAGTGCTGGTATAGAATTGAGTGAATTATCTGTAGTTGAGAGATAAGGAGCTGGTGGGGTAAATTTAGCCAGTCTAATTGTCTTAGGAAAAGACAGTGGTGAGACTTGGTGTGCAGCGACTCTAGCCACCTTGTTGTAGGTTGATTCAAGTTTAGCTAAGAGTGAGGAATTCAGATTAGTAAGACTGTGACAGCTATACAATAGGCTAGGAAGAAGGTAAACATGTGACAGTTATTTTTGCATTGCTAGTTAAGAATTTTTGCTGCAGTAAAGGAATCCAAGTTTTTGGTGCATCTTTTAATACAGTTAAACAAATGTAAATCAAACTTAAATTGGTCATCAATAGCAACTCCAAGGAGTTTTGTGCTGGATTTGACTGTGATAGATGTGTTATTAAGGGACAGTGTGGTAAAATTAGTTTTGAGATTAGTTAGGTTTTTGGGGAGAAAGAGTAAAGAGTTTAGTTTTCTTAGGGCTAAGAATTAGATGTTGTCACAGAACCAGGATTCTATGGAGTTGAAGGATGCTTGGGTGGCAGGGCTGAGGTCGGAGGGAGTGTCTGTGATGGTAATGACTGTTGGTCATCTGCATATTGTATAAGGGATGACTGGGAACAAGAGGCATGTAGTAGATTAGTGAAAATATTAAAGAGTAGTGGGCCAAGAATAGATCCTTGGGAGACTCCCATTCCCAGTGGGAGGGGAGGGAGGGGGATAGAGCAGAGCGCCATTTGACAGACTGCAGATGATCAGAGAGATAGCTAGAAAACCAGGTAAGAGCAGAAGAAGAGAAACTGAGGTTTGATAATTTGGCCTGAAGAGGAATATGGGAAACTATATCAAAGGCCTTGGAGAGATCCAGGAATAGGCAGGAGACCAGTTTATTTTTATCATGAGCGAAGGAGATGGTATTTATGAAAGATAATAGTGCAGTTGTGGTATTATGTTTAGGGCAAAAGCCATGTTGGGCAGGTGTGAATAGTAGGTATTGCATAACTTGTTTGTGGATACATTTTTCCAATATTTTTGAGAGAGGAGACAAGATTGTGATTGGTCTGAAATTAGTGATGTCAGTGGAGTTACCTCCTTTATGTATAGGTAAGGTGTAGATTTTTTTCCATAAGGAGGGGAAATAAGATTCAGAGATGGAGCGATTAATTAAGATAGATACAGGGAAAGCAAGGGGTTCTGCTGCAATCTGCAGGAAATAGGGGGGTTAGGTTGCCAGCAAAGGAGACTAGGGTTTAAATTTTGAGAGTAAAAATCTTATATAGTTAGTAGGTACTGTTTTGAGGGTGAAGGAGTTAGAGAGATTGGGTGGAGAAATAGAATTGGAGAAGTTGTTAGCATTATAAGTACATGGGAAGGAGTTAAACATCTTAGATATGGATACAATAAAGTGGGTGTTGAATAGGTCACCTATTTCTTCAGGTGTGTCATTAGGGCAGGGGTTAGGGGAGAAAAGGTTTCCTGGATGCAGTGTGTGATTTATAGAGTTCCAGAATTTTTTGGGGTCTGACCTTTCGACAGACGGAAGGTTGGTATAGAAGTCCTTTTTGTCTTTATAGATACGATTTTTACCCAAGTTGTTCTTCTTCTTTCGGCTGCTCCCATTAGGGGTCGCCACAGCAGATCAACTGTTTCCATTTCTTTCTGTCCTCTGCCTCCTGCTCTGTCAACACCAACCACCTGCACGTCCTCTCTCACCACATCCATAAACCTTATCTTAGGCCTTCCTCTTTTCCTGTTACCTGGCATCCATCCATAGCATCTTTTTCCCAATATACTCTGCATCCCTCCTCAGCACATGTCCAAACCAACATAATCTTGCCTCTCTGGCTTTGTCTCCAAACCTTCCAACCTGGGCTGACCCTCTAATATACTTATTCCCCATCCTGTCCATACTCGTCATACCTAGTGCAAATCTTAACATCTTCAACTCTGCCAAGTCAAGCTCTGACTCCTGCCTTTTTGTCAATGCCACTGTCTCCAACCCATATAACATTGCTGGTCTCACTACCCTCTTGTAGACCTTCCCTTTCACTCTTACTGGTACTTGTCTGTCACAAATCACTCCTGACACTCTTCTCCACACACTCCATCCTGCCTGTACTCCCTTCTTCACCTTTCTTCCACACTCGCCATTACTCTGAACTGTTGATCCCAGGTATTTAAACTCATCCACCTTCGCCACCTCTACTCCCTGCATCCTCATCATTCCTCTATCCTCCCTCTCATTCACACACATATATTCCGTCTTAGTCCTGCTGACCTTCATTCCTCTCCTCTCTAGAGCATATCTCCACCTCTCCAGTGTCTCCTCCACCTGTTCCCTACTCTCACTACAGAACACAGTGTCATCTGCAATCATCATAGTCCACGGGGACTCCTGTCTGATCTCGTCTATCAACCTGGCCATCACCATTGCAAATAAGAAAGGGCTCAGAGCTGATCCTTGATGTAATCCCACCTCCACCTTAAACGCATCCCTCACTCCCACCACAGACCTCACTGCTGTCACACTACCCTCGTACATATCCTGTACCACTCTTACATACTTCTCTGACACTCCCGACTTCCTCATGCAATACCACAACTCCTCTCGAGGCACCCTGTCATATGTTTTCTCTAAATCCACAAAGACACAGTGCAACTCCTCCTGACCTTCTCTGTACTTCTCCATCAACACTCAGAGCAAACATCGCATCTGTAGTATTCTTTCCTGGCATGAAACCATACTGATCACTAATCACCTCCTCCCTTCTTAACCTAGCTTCCACTACTCTTTCCCATAACTTCATGCTGTCACTGATCAGTTGAATCCCTCTGTAGTTACTACAGCTCTGCACATCACCCTTATTCTTAAAAATCGGTACCAAAACACTTTCTCCATTCCTCAGGCATCCTCTCACTTTCCAAGATTTCTTTAAACAATCTAGTTAAAAACTCCACTGCCATTTCACCTAAACACCTCCATGCTTCCACAAGTATGTCATCTGGGCCAACAGCCTTTCCGTTCTTCATCCTCTTCGTAGCTATCCTTACTTCCTCCTTGCTAATCCACTGCACTTCATGATTCACTATCCGCACATCAACCAACCTTCTCTCCTTCTCATTCTCTTCATTCATCAGCCCTTCAAAGTACTCCTTCCATCTGCTCAACACACTCTCCTCGCTTGTGAGTATGTTTCCCTCATTATCCTTTATCACCCTTACCTGCTGCACGCACATCTTTATTAGCTCAGTCCCTCTGTCTAGCCAATTGGTACAGGTCCTTTTCTCTCTCCTTAGTGTCCAATCTTTTATACAACTCTTCATACGCCTTATCCTTAAGCCTTCACCACCTCTCTCTTTGCCATGCACCTCATCTCCTTATACTCGTCTACTTTCTTCATCTCTCTGACAATCCCACTTCTTCGCCAACCTCTTTCTCTGTATACTCTCCTGTACTTCTTCATTCCACCACCAGATCTCCCTGTCCTCCTTCCTCTTTCCAGATGTCACACCAAGCACCTTTCTAGCCATCTCTCTTACTAGCTCTGCTGTAGTTACCCAGCTATTCGGTAACTCTTCACTGCCACCCAGTGCTTGTTTTAACTCTTCCCTGAACATCACCTCACAATTACCCTTTTTCAATTTCCACCATTTGATCCTTGGCGCTGCCCTCATACTCATCCTACTCTTCTTGGTCACCAGTGTCATTCTACAAACTACCATCCTATGCTGCCTAACTACACTTTCCCCTGCCACCACTTTACAGTCTCCAATCTCCTTCAGACTGGCCCTTCTACATAAGATATAATCCATCTGTGTGCATCTTCCTCCACTCTTGTATGTCACCCTATGCTCCTCCCTCTTGTTAAAATATGAATTCATCACAGCCATGTCCACCCTTTTCGCAAAATCCACTACCATTTGACCTTCTGCATTCCTTTGCTTAACACCATACCTACTCATCACTTCCTCATCCCCTCTGTTCCCTTCACCAACATGCCCACTTGAAATCTGCTCCAATCACCAGTCTCTCTCCCTTGGGTACAGTCATCACCACTTCATCCAACTCACTCCAAAATGTTTCTTTCTCATCCATCGCACACCCAACTTGTGGAGCATATGCACTAACAACATTCAACATTACACTATCAATTTCCAGCTTCATAAACATCACTCTGACACTCTTTTCACCTCCAAAACACTCTTAGCATACTGTTCCTTCAGGATAATGCCTACGCCATTTCTCCTCCCATCCACACCATGATAAAACAATTTGAACCCACCTCCGATACACCTAGCCTTGCTCCCCTTCCATCTGGTCTCTTGCACACACAATATACCAACCTTCCTTTGGTCCATCATATCAGCTAGCTCTCTCCCTATACCAGTCATACTACCAACATTCAAAGTTCCGACCCTCACTATCACAGTACTAGCCTTTACCTGCCTTTGGGCATGCCTTCTCCCTCTTCTCCTCCTTCGGCCAACAGTAGCCCAATTTCCGCCAGCACCCTGTTGGCCAACAGTACTGGTTGTTAACCCGGGCCTCAACCGATCCGGTATGTATATCTGTACTGTTGTCTGCATGTATGATTTGGCAAAATGTTATGCCGGATGCCCTTCCTGACGCAACCCTCCCCATTTATCTAGGCTTGGGACTGGCACAAAAAAATGAACTGGCTTGTACATCCCCCAGTGGATGGGTTTGAGCTGTTTATAGTTTTGTAAATGAATGGGGAGCTTGTTTTTTATCCACAGTTTCCACACCATGTCTCTGTTTTTCATTAGTTCATAGGTTCGTACTAGGCTAACTGCCCTTGCAAGTCATTGTAAGCCTAGCCAATTATCCCTTGTGAGACTCAAACCCTGCATCTTGTGTTTGTAAGGTAAACACCTTAACCATTAGGCCATCCTCCCAACCCCTTAGGGTACAGGCAGGATTAGTTAACCAAGGAGATACATTACATTAGAACCTGATTGCGCGGAGAGGGGCAAGAGAGTGTAGAACATTAAGGAAGGCAGAGTTGAATGAATGGACAGCTTTGTCAAGGGGGACAGAGGTTAGATGCGACCAATTTATTCTGGAGAGATGGTCTTTGAGGGACTCAGGTCACAGGTGGAAAGTTTGCGTGAGGCTATGAATCTGTGGGGCCTAGTGAAGGCTGGAGTAAATATGACAACTCTTACAGGGGAGTAATCGCTAAGGGAGTTGGGTAGTGTCTCAGGTTTATGGTATTAGTGAGGATAGGACACTAAAATCCAATCTAGGAGAGAGCTAGGGAGATGAGGTTTGTTGGTATGAGTGGGTATAGAAATTAGTTGCTCAGAGCCATGCAAGTTGATGAATAAAGTAGTGTTGGGTGCCTGAAGAGAAAGCCAGTTAATATTAATATCCCCAAGAAGGATGGTTTCATTTTGAATGTTTTGAGAGAGGTGGGAGAGAATATTTTCCAGGATGGTAATGTTGTCTTCAAGGGGAATATAGATAGCTACAACGGTAATAGTGGTGTAACTGTTTAGTTTAAAGTTGGCCATCAGGAGTTCAGCGGGTGAGAAACAGGGAGTTGATTGGTTTCGGCTAGAGGCAGTGAGGTGGTCAGAATAAACAATGGCCACTCCACTGCCTTTTTTCTTTTGTCTGTCGAGTCTAAGCATGTTATATCCAGGTGGGAGGATATCACTGTCTTGGTTTTGTGGTTTCAACCAAGTTTCAGTTATGGTGATTATATCAGGGATATGATTGGCCATCCAGGCATGGAAATAACTAAGTTGGTTAAGAATTAAAAGTTATGCACCTACCATAACGTTCCATGTTGGTTGTCTTCTCTCGCCTTCTTTCTTGCTGGATGGGTTCGGAGCCAATCCTCGGCTCCGACTCGGCACTTGCTAAGCTCGAGAGTCACTTTTACCAGTTCAAGGCAGCCCCATAACCCATGATGCAAGGCGGTAAATACCCAGATCTCATTTGGTACCTAGAGAGAAAACTACCTAGCATAAAAACTTTCCACTAAGGAAAGAAGAGCAATTAGCCTAAAAAGGCTGTAAGGGGAACCAGATAACTAAAACTGGAACTAACTGGTGCCCAAAAGAAGCAATTTTCCAGAGACAAGGGAGATCAAGGTCTGTCCAGGCAAGGGGGCAGGAGTGAGGGTCGCAAGAAAGAAGGCGAGAGAAGACAACCAACATGGAACGTTATGGTAGGTACATAACTTCTAAATGTTAGGTTGTCAATCTCGCCTTCATTCTTGCTGGATGGGACCGCGTCCCTAGCACCTCTATCCTGGGTGGCTCATTGGAACAGACTCTTGAGAACCGTAGAACCAAAACTGGCTCTATCCCTGGATGCCAAATCCAATTTGTAATGAGAAACAAAGGTATGAGGAGTGGCCCAAGTGGCTGCTGCACAAATAGTATCTAAGGGTAGTCTAGCCTGAAAGGCTGTAGAAGTGGCTAAGCCTCTAGTGGAATGTGCCTTTGGTTTTGAGCACAGCTGTTTGCCCCTAAGTTGATAGATTTCGGAAATGGTGGAAGATAGCCATCTAGATAAGGTCACTTTGGAAACAGGGAGGCCTTTCTTATTTTCAGCATAGGAAAGAAATAGCTGATCAGACTTTCTGAATTGTTTTGTTCTGTCCAAATAATATCTGAGTTGGCGGTGAACATCAAGATAATGTAATTTTTGTTCCGATCTGTTGGAGTAATTGGGAAAAAATACAGGGAGATCAATAGATTGGTTTAAATTTGTTTTTGAAGCAACCTTGGGCAAAAAGGATGGATTAGTTCTCAAGGATACTCTGTCCCTGTGGAAGACCAAATATGGGGGACAAACAGAAAGGGCATGAAGTTCTGACACTCTCCTAGCCGAGGTAATAGCGACAAGGAAGAGTGTCTTCCATGAAAGAAACTTTAGTGAGCATGAAGCAGCTGGCTCAAAGGGAGGAAGAATTAAGGATGTCATTACTAGATTTAAGTCCCATTGAGGAGGAGGACTCTTGACAGGAGGTTTGAGGAGAAAAACTCCTTTTAGAAAAGCTCTACAAAGCTTGTGGGACAATGTTGTGATCTGCAAACCCGACATGAAAGTTCGAGATCGCAGCCAACTGGACTTTGACCGTGAAAGATGAAGAACCCGAGTGAAAGATTTCCGCTAGAAAATCCAAAACTGCATGAACAGGGGCAGTAAAGGGATCTATGTTCCTTGATTTCGCCCAAAGGGAGAAGCGCTTCCACTTGCTAGTGTAAATCCTTCTGGTAGAGGATTTAAGGGAAGCCACTATGATATCCCTAACAGGGTTAGAGATCATAGGAAGCCTGGCTAAGGAAGGAAGTGGAGCAACCATGCTGTGAGGTTGAGAGAAGGAATGGACGGATGCAGCTGACCCGATTGGTGGATCAGAAGATCTGGCACTGGGTCCAGATGCCAGGGCTGCGCCAAAAGGTAACGATGGAGGAATGGAAACCAAATTTGTCAAGGCCAATACGGGGCAATGAGAATCATTTTGACTCTCAAAACGGTAGCTTTCTGGAGTACCTGTGGTATCAATGGAAAGGGAGGAAAGGCATAAAGAAGTCCCTGGGGCCAATCTTGGGTAAGAGTGTCTCTGGGGGGATGGCCTGGAAGTGGGAAGAGAGAAGACTGGGCATTTGCTGTTTTGGGGAGTAGCAAAAAGATCGCAACATGGGCGGCCCCACTTCTGAAAAATCTCCTCCACTATAGATTGTTTGAGAGACCACTAGTGAGGCATGAGTATAGCTCTGCTCAATCTGTCCGCTAAAATGTTGGTTTTCCCAGGGATATGCGTTGCTACCAGAAACCGATGAGAGGAGATCGCCCATTGCCAAAGTCTGAGAGCCTCTCGACACAAGGGGTAGGATTTGGTTCCGCCCTGCTTGTTGATGTACCACACTACGGACATGTTGTCAGTGTGAACTGCAATTGTTCCCAAGGGAAGAAAGTCGTTGAGGGCTTGCAACGTTAAAAGCACTGCTCTCATCTCTAGGACGTTTATGTGCAGGTGGTATTCGAACGGTTGCCACGTCCCATGAACCATCCTGCCCTGATAAGGACCCCCCATCACCCGATCAGGGAGGCGTCCGTAGTGACTGTGGCTACCGGGGCCGGGGAAACAAAGGGTCTGCCCTGATGAACCTGGGGAGAAGAAATCCACCAGGATAGGTGGTTTTTGCAAATTTGTGTCACCAGAATTTGGTGACGCATGGGAAGTTGTTGGTAGGACCATTGGGTGAACAACATCCATTGAAGGAGACGCATATAAAAGCGGGCCAAAGGAAGAAGAGTAATGGCAGCTGCCATGAGGCCCAATACTTTTAGGACCAGTCTGGCTTGTACCTTTTTGCTGGCAAGGATGATCCGCACATGGTTTTGGATATCTAGGATTCTCTGGCTTGTGAGGTTTGCTGACATCCAAACAGTGTCCAAATTTGCGCCTATAAAAGTAATAGACTGGCAGGGCAATAAGGAGGATTTTTCGTAGTTGATCGAAATTCCTAACTGAGTGCAGAGATTTAGGGTGTAATCCCTGGCTTGGAGAAGTTGATGCCTGGTGGTGGCTGAGAGGAGCCAGTCGTCGAGATACGGAAACACCTGGAATCCGTGATGTCTCAGGTGAGCCGTGACCACTGCCATACATTTGGTGAACACTCTGGGGGCTGTAGTGAGACCAAAGGGCAGGGCTCTGAATTGAAAATGACTGGACCCCAGCCGAAAGCGGAGAAACCTTCTGGAGCGTCTGTGGACTGGAGCGTCTGTGGATTTTTATGTGATAGTACGCATCCTGAAGGTCTATTGAGCACATCCAGTTGTCTTTGCCCAGGAAGGGCAAAATCGATTGAAGTGTGACCATCCGAAATCTTGTCTTTTTCACAGACTTGTTGAGCCTGCTGAGGTCCAATATTGGTCTCCAATCTCCCGTCTTTTTGGGAACCAAAAAGAACCTTGAGTAGATTCCGGGCTCTGGATGGTCTGTTGGAACCGGCTGAATGGCCCTTTTGTGTAGAAGCTTTGATACTTCTAATTTTGCGATTTCCCTTAGACCGGGTGGAACATCTGGAAGGGAATTTTTGTGAGAGAAGGGACTTTCCTCGAAAGGAATCTTGTAACCCTCGGATATGATCGACTGTACCCATTTGTCTTGTGAAAGGGAAAGCCAGGCTTCTGGGTACAGCGATAATCTTCCCCCGACTGCCTCCAAGGATGGACAGTCGGGCAACACCTCAGGGATGCTGGAAGGGCTTGTCAGAGAGAGGCTCTCTGCTTCCCTGGTTTTGCGGACCCCCTCTGCCTCTAGGGCGGCGTCTGTTATTACCCCCCTCTACCCCAGGGGTAAACTGACCACGTGTGTCCGGCGTGACTCCCTGAGATTTACGGAACCACATCTTTCCGCCCTTCTGTCCCTTAGGGTAAGGCCTAGAAGGGGTGGAAAAACGGACTCCTACGGCAGAAAGAGTCTTGCCGTCTTGCTCACACCTGGTCAACGTATCCTTCACTTGAGGACCAAACAAAGTTGATCCATCGAAGGGAGAGTTTGTGAAGGACGCCTTAAAGGGATCTGCAAAATTACAGAGCCGCATCCAGGACTGACGTCTAAGAGCCACTCCTGTCCCTGCAGCTCTACTCGCTCCATCTGCTGCATACGAAATCAGCCGCATGGAGGAGTTGGTTATGGAATTAAGGATTCCTAGCTGGGAAGCAATCTTGTCCTGAGCCCCTGCAGCTGTAGGATCCTGTACTACTTCACCTAATTCTTTAAGGATGTCCCTTTGAAGTCTGGTGAAGTGACATAAATAATTCAGCGAACGCATGGCAAAGGTCGCTGAGGAAAACATCTGCTTACCATACCTGTCCATGGTCCTAGAATCCTTGTTAGGAGGATGGACTGGTACGGAAGGATCTGCAAGTTCCTTCTTGGTGGCGGCCGCCACCACCATGGCATCAACAGGGACACCTTTTGTAAGAAATTGTTTCTCGGAAGGGGCTGTAATAAATTTAGAAGGCCTCCTGGGAACTGGTTCTACGGAATCAGGAGATGCCCACGCCTTCCGAGCTATCACCTCCATGAGGAGGTCGAAAGGCGGAGACACCCAGGAGGTGGAGGGTCGAGATCCGAACGCCTCTAGGTATACCGACTCATCCTTGGAGGGATTTATGGAAGGCCAGTTTCCCCTCTGTTTTAGGAGTTCTAGGATGTCTGAAAAAGAGACATCCTCAGAGGGGGATCTAGGGGACCCCTCCGACTCATCTAAGTCGGTATCTGAAGTAGTAGACTCGGGGGAGTCTAGGTGCTTCCTCTTACAGGTCCTCTTATGCGGAGGATCTCCTGACGGATCAGGAGAATCCTCGGAAGACGGGGTTCTTCCCAGTGGGGAAACCTGAGGCGGTGGATCTCTCGGTCCGGGAGCAAGAGAGTGAGAAGAGACATCTACAGGCACCGTAGAGGGAGGAGCTAAGGGGATAGACTGCTGACTGAGCCCAGGGGCCAGCACACTCCTCATCACCTCAAAGGCTCCCCTGCCAGGGAGATCCGAGAGACCCCGCTCCGAAGAAACAGGGACTCCCAGGCCCACCGAAAGGGAAGGCTCCGAGGCAGATGTCGGGGCCGAGCTCACCAAGGCCGAAGCCCCGAGGGGAAGAGCAGGGTCGGACAAGGGTCCGATGCCACTCACCCCCTCAGAGCAGACCAGGGAAGCCCGACCACTGGATCCCTCCAAGGAAGGTCTCGAGGAGGAGATAAGAGTAGAAGCTGAGGGAGCAGAAAGGGGAGGTATCTGCCCCGCAGCCACAGCAGTGACTATTCCCATAGACTCCGGCTCCGAGCTCTGAAGGAGAGTCGAAGGAGGAACTTGAAGAGGGTGTGGACTAATAGTCGTCTGTTGAGACGGACTATGAAGCATTTGGGCTAGTGCCTGTGATTTTAATAATCTGCTTACCACTCTCTCCAAATCATGGTCTGAGAGCCTGGAAGACCTAGATGATAGGCTCCGATGGCTCCGCTCCGAAAGAAGAGGAGAGGCCGGAGCCGACAGTATCGGCTCCAAAGAGGGAGACCTGGACCGCTTCCTCGATGGAACCATCGGAGCCGAAGAACCCTCGGTTCCAGACGGAGCCGACAACTTCTCGGCTCCAAGTCTAGTCAAGGATGTATCGGCTCCAGCCGGAGCCGATACAGGCAAGGAAATAATGGTATCGGAGCTGGTCGGCGCCGATACCGAAGCCTTAGTCACATGGTGATCGGAGCCGGTCGGAGCTGACACCAATGTGGCAGTTAAAGTATCGGCACCGATAGCCATCGGTGCCAAAGATTCAGCCAAAATAAGATTGGCTCCAGCCGGAGCCGATCTCGACTCCAAAGGAGTCAGAGCCAAGGCCGGAGGCTTAGAAGCAGAAGCCTGGGCCTTGGAGGTCTTAGAAGGCTTACCCGAAGCAGACTTGGTCGGGGAGCCCTCCGGTTTGAGAAGTCCTCTCAAAATTAATTTATTTCTCCTTTCCTGCAGGACTCTCTGGCTGAAAGAGTGACAAATGGCACAGGAGTCCTGCAGGTGAAGAGGTCCCAGGCAGTAGATACAAGAAGTGTGACCGTCTGTCAGAGACATCTTCTGACAGCACGAGTCACACTTCTTGAAGCCTGAGACCCTCTGTTCATTGGACATAGTGCTATCCACAAAACACACAACTCACACAGTCCCAGAATAAGAAATATTTAACTTAAATGTGTAAAAAATAAAACCACACACACACCCTGACAGGAAGGGATGGGAGGGGATGAAGGCCCGACTAAATAAAGAGAACTAGGGAAATAGTAAAACTAGCTAAAGGCCTTACAACTATCTAAAAGTGACAAAAAATCTAATAAATGAGAGAAAATTTAGGAATGGGGTGACTAAAATGTGTATAATAAAACACTTACCAAGAGCTGGTAAAAGGAGTACCTCATCAGCGAAGCAGCAAACGAGATCAGGGTATTTACCACCTTGCATCATGGGATATGGGGCTGCCTCGAGCTGGTAAAAGTGACTCTCGAGCTTAGCAAGTGCCGAGTCAGAGCCGATGATCGGCTCCGAACCCATCCAGCAAGAATGAAGGCGAGATTGACAACCTAACATCATTTCTTAAGATTTAGAGAGTAGAAGGATACCTGTTTTTTTAAAGGAGTATAGTTGGTAGGGTTTGGGGGGGTTAACATTATCGATAAGAGAGGTGGGGCAGGGACCAGGGTTAGGATGAATATCACCTAACAGGAGTTGAAATCTTTGGAAGAGGATTTGTTTGATTAGGAGGTGCTTTATTTTTTCATCTAATGAGATAGAATGGTAAGGAGGTACCTTGACTTTAGGGAGGGGAGTGTTTGGAGGAAAGAAGGATGAGCATATTGAGAAATAACTCATGGGTTGTATGGAAGGATTGACATTTGTATTAGCTGGGTAGAAATGTGGTGGTGTTAGATGGGAGTGATAGGATGTGAGTGTAGAGAAGTAGTAGTGGAGGTAAGAAGAGAAAGGTTTGGTTTCTGAAAGGCATAATGGGAGGAGAAGCAGCAGATAAGAGGGAGGTGGAGGTTAAGGTTAAGGGGGGGTGTGAGGGATAGATAGGGGAAAAAGTAAAGAAGGTTTGACATAGCAAGAGTCTAAGTTAGATGAAAGATAGGTTGGGGAGTGGCTGGGAGGGAGCAGTATCTGGGAAAGAGGAAGGGGAGAGGTTTGGGGTTTGCAGGACGGTTAACTATGAAGGTAATGATATGGGGGGGTGGGAGAGGAGTGAAGTGAGCCTGAGCACAGCTGGGCTACACCCAGGTATCAGAACCACGTTAGAATGAGAAAAAAAAAACAGTCAGTCAGATGCCACCTTGGAGATAAGTTAAAACAGGGGCAACTGGTACACTTGAAAACCTTATTTACTAGTGGGAATCACAGTCAGGTTGGAGAAACAGATCTGGGGGAGGTTGGGATGTACAACAGAAAGACAGGGATCTGACATTTTGCCACTGACATTGATCTCAGGGTTTGCAGAATCAACTAGGCTGAAATTCTGGTACTGCAAATTATTTTCCTGACCTGCAGTCTTATTCTTTGCACTCTCGCTGCAGGAAGAGAAGCTGAAGGTGACCACGTCTGAACACTAAATCAGCAAACGAGATCTGAAGGATGTTAGGGGTGGTGAATTACGGGTAGGGTAGGAGCTCAAGAGTCCGTTAGTGGCCATAAGCTAGTAAAATGGCTGAAAATGGACATCATCAGATTGTATGTTCTCCTTTACTGGTAAAATCGGGGAAGAAAACTGGCAAGTCAATCTGTTGGTTCAAGTCAGATTCAGAAGTTACTTTAGGAAGAAAAGAAAGGCTTGTGCTCAATTACACTCTGTTCATAAGGAAGGGAGTCCTTGATTGAGTGTGCCTGTAGTTCTGACACCTGTTTAGCAGATGTAATGGCAACTAATCTTCCATGAAATACATTCTTTATCTATGGATGCTGCTGGTTCAAAGGGCTTTTGGGTTGCAGACTGAAGTAAGATGGGGAAATCCCAGAGGGGAGTTGGATTACGAACTGTGGAAGTCTGAAATGGCTGCTAACTGTACTTTAATTGTGTAATAACTTAGCCATGAAAAGTTCTGAAAGAAATTCCAGAAACTGTGGAAGAGATGTTGAAAAGGGGTCTAAATCCATTAGAAGATGCCTAGATGGAGAAACACTTTCATTTGCTCTTGTAAGTCTTTTTTGTTGAGTTTCTTTGACAGGAAGATATTATTATAGACTACTGGGGAAGAAAGCAAGGCATCTCTAGAAATTGTTAGACTTGGATAAACCATGCTGTTAACTTTAGGGTCTTGAGTTCTGGTGCAGGTAGCCTGGACAGGTGTGTGAGGAGATCCAGAAATGGATCCAGAACCCATGGTGCATGAAATAGGTGAGGCCAAAGACAGGAGAACCACAAATGCCAAGGCCAGAAGGGGTCAATCTTGCACTCTACTGCTTTCTGAATGAACTTGGTATTAAGAGAAATAAGTCAAAAGGCATAATGGGGACTTAGGCGTCAAGAATGGACTAAAGCATCTCTCAGTGACTGTTCCTGAGGAGGGAAGAGGCAGATTAACACCTGCATTTTTTTCTTCAGGTACAAAGCAAAAAGACTGCAGCAAGGTAGGTCTCAGCAGCAGAAAATCTCAGTTGTCACTGTTTTGTTGAGAGATCACTAGTGAGGCAGTAGTATAGTTCTGCTCAGTTTGTCCACTAGGACGTTGGATGTCTCAGGTACGTGCACGGCTAGTAGAAAACGGTTTGAAGACATCTTCCACTGCCAGTTGATCGTGGCTTCTTGGCAAAAAGGGTACAATTTAAGTTCCATGTATTGTCTGAGTGTAAGGCAATAACATCCTTGGGTAGGTGGACCTGAAGTGCCTACACAAGGGACCTGAAGTGCCTGAAGAACCACTCTTAATTCCAACACATTAATGTGAAGCTTGCCCTCTATCATAGACCATGTTCCTTGAACACTTTGAAATACCCCCTCCCCTTTATCCAAGAAGGGAGGTGTCTGCAATCTCTATGGAGGAGTCTTAGAGGATGGAACAGTCTGCTCTGACTTACTAAATATGATAAAATCCATCCCTGCAGACCTGACTGATTTGTACTCTGTAGTGAAGGAGATGAGTTTTTTGTGACCATTGCACAGCTAGCATCAACTGTAGAACTCTCACGTAATATTTTGCTAAAGGAGCCACGTCTATTGAGGAAGCCATCAGACAAGGAGTCATACCACCAGCAAAGCCTGGGGTCTGGGATGATTCATTATCTGTAGAGTTATGGATCTGATTGACTTGACTCATGGCGAGGGAAGTTTTGCTGTCTGGTGTACAGCATCAAAGTGTCAACCTGTCTACGGATTGAGTAGGAGGTAGCTTGCTTTTGTTGGTGTTTATAGAAATGCCCAGATGTGCTGTCAGCTGTAGCAGAAATGACTGAAGTGTTAGAAGTAGATCCCTGGAGGTAGTACTTAGAAGCCAATTATCTAGATATGGGAATACTTGGATCCCTTGCAGCCTGAGATAGGCTGTCACAGCTGCCATCATTTCAGTGAACACCCGGGGGGGGGGTCTATGGTGGGACCCAGTCCTCATCCCAAAATGGAAGTATCTTCTGGACTAATGCTGGATCTTGACATGAAATTAGGCATCTTGGAATTCAATACAGCACATTCAACTGTCTTTCCTCAGCAGAGGTAGAATGGGCTGTACTATGACTAACTGAAATTTTCTCCATTTTACAAACTGATTCAGATTGCAGAGATCCAAAATTGGTCTTACATCCCCTGTCTTTTTTGGAACAAAAAAGAACCTTGCATAGACTCCGGATCCTAGCTGGTCTTGAGGTACTGGTTGGATGACTATCTTGTCCAGCAACTTTGAAACTTCTATTGCTGCGGATTCCAACTGATCATAGAAAGTTACTAGACTATTGGCCCTGAGGCCCTTATAAGCCTAGCCAAGAGTTTAGCCCATGTTTAGACAAGTCAGGGACACAGGTGGAATCCCAGGGGTATATTTTCTGTTTCCCACCCAGTTATCTCTGAAGGAGACATCTTTGGAGAGGACTTTGGGGAACCTTCCCCTTCATCTAAGTTGGGGTCTTTGGTGACAGACTCAGGACAGGGGTTAATATACTTCCTTTTGCAAACCCTCTTCTGGAGAATATACTTTGGGGCTCCTGAGGGTGACACTGTGGAATTGGATGTGGGACTCAAATGCAGAGTAGTCTCAAAGCTTAAGGGATCTGTTGGTCACTGTCTACCAAAATGTAAGGAAGTAGAAGCCATCTTCAGGAGGAGTTTGGATGGATCTGAACTCAAAGCACATACTAGTCATCTTGGTCTGGCCAAGGCCCTCAACACAACCTCAAAAGTTGACTCAGCCAATGGCACTGAAGAAGAGCCACCCAGGTCAGCAGAATAAGAAGTTCTCTTGATTCCAAAGGCTGAAGGCTCCACGGAGGATCTTGGAACTGAACTGTCCAATGCCGGCAGGGACAGCTCTGAAAATCTTGGGGTTGACTCCACCTTCTCAACTTAGACAGACGCTGTGGCTCCAGGACTCTACTCAAATGAACTGGAGTTGAGTGAGTGAGGGAAGATGTCGAAGCTGATGTCTCCTGGGCTATCAACTTTGAAACTGGTACCATAGGAAGGTTGGATCTGACATACACCAGCTCCAAGAATGGAGATGGAATAGGAAAATGAACAGTCATGGTGTAAGTGATCCCAGTCTTTCCTTGGGGATCCAGCCAGGAGGACTCCCAGCTGAATCCACTCACCAGCATCTTTGGAAAGAGAGTGAAACCCACAGACATATTAAAAACTCATACAGACTCCAAACAAAAGTGGTACTTCAGTGTCAGCTCTAGTGTTCCAAGCAGATACAACTCTGACTACAGGCTAGGCAACCCAAGTTTGATTAGTGACTCAGGTGCCTGACTGAGTTGTCAAGGGAGGACAGTTAAGAATCACCTCTGTTGGTCTGTGGGAATGATGTCCCTCCCAGTCAACTCTTACGACTCGTGATGGGGAATGAATGGCCTGACTGTCGAGGGGGGGGGGGCAGTGATTAACATGTGTTAGAGGCAAAATAAATAAATCAAACAAGCAAACAAACAAAAAAGAAATGGTGTGAACCTTAATATTTTATTTATTCAGCTAATTTTGTCAGGTTGCCCATATCTCTCCACAGGAATTTCTCATACTGTTGAAGAAGCTAATTCTTACCTCAGTTTAGGTTTTTACATTGTCCTGACTTTTTCCCCTCACCCTTTCTTTAATTTTCAGTTTATGCTAACTTTTCCTGCAGAAGAAAAACTTTCAAAATATTATACTTGATTAGTTTATTAGCTTTCTTATACCTGTCACTGTCTCACAGTTATCAGTGTTAAACAGTGCCCCAAGCAAACAAGAAAAAAAAAAAAAAAACCAGAAAGGAAGCTGTAAGGCCCAACTGTTAACATAAGCAAACATGTTCATGGAAGACTAACAACAGTCATCATCCCAGACAGTCAAATTCAACAAGTACTTTTTCACAGTACAAAAGCAAAAGTAACATACTTACCTGAAAATTATGCCAAAAAAAATATTAAGGAATAGAAAACCTACTCAAACACCTACAGGGCTTGAAGCAGTAACAAAAAAAGTACAGTTTTGTACCTACCATAAATGTAGATGTCCGATAGGTATGCATCTGCAGTCATCACATATGGGTTGTCCTGCCTCAGGCAGCCCTTCGGTCGGCCGGATTCCAAAGTCTGGGTCCGGCGTCGGCTGTTGTCGCCCTTTCCCCGACGTCAGAGCGCCTGGGGTATAAAAGTATCAGCCGACGCCATCTTCCTCAGTTTTTCTTGCCCCAGATGCCAGGTGCCCTCTATGGAAGGCTAAATTTGGAGAAATGCAAATAATTCCAAACATGCACAGTAATATAAAACAAATATACCATAATAGATAACCCCAGCTAGCTATGAGGGATAAGTACCCAAGAAATACCACAGAGGGGAAGGAGGGAGGGTAAACCTGACTGCAGATGCATACCTATCGGACATCTACATTTATGGTAGGTACAAAACTGTACTATGTCCTTCAAGGATGCATCTGCAGTCCTCACATATGGGTAGAATACAATAGCCAAGCTGGGGGTGGAAGGATCTAAGAAAATGATGGTGTAGCTAAAATGCCCTGCAGGACTGCTGTAGCAAAGCCTGCTCTGGATCCGGAATATAAGGGCAAATTGTAATGCTTGGAAAATGTATGCACGGAGCTCCATGTAGCAGCTTCTAAAATGTCCTTGGTAGCCACCCCTCTTAAAAAGGCTGTGGAGGTGGCTGTGGCTCTGGTGGAATAAGGCCTGATGTTAGCTGGCACAGTCTTTCCATGATAAGAGTAGCAGAATCGAATGCAATTCCCTATCCATTTTAAAATAGTCTGTTTGGAAATTGCTTTTCCTTGAATACCTGCAGCATATGCTACAAACAGCTGGTCCGTTTTTCTGTAAGTCTTAGTTCTGTCCAAGTAGTAGCGCAACTGTCTGTGAATATCCAGGGTATGCAGAAGTTTCTCCCCCTTGTTTTGTGGATTTGGAAAGAAGGTAGGCAGGTGAATAGCTTGGTTCAATGAGACCCTGGATACCACCTTTGGCATGAATGAAGGATTGGTTCTCAAAGAGACTCTGTCCTGATGAAAAATAAGAAATGGTTGTACTGCCATGAGTGCCTGCAATTCAGATACTCTTCTTACTGAGGTTATGGCCAGAAGGAAGGCAGTCTTCCAAGACAGGAACTGTAGCTCTGAAGATGCTGCTGGTTCAAAGGGAGGAAGAGTCAACTTTTCCAACATGAAGTTAAGGTCCCATGTAGGCACTGGTGGTTTTCTTGGAGGATTGATGTTTTTAATTCCTCTTAGAAACTGCCTTAGGAGAGGATGAGAGAAGACAGGTGGATCAGTATTGTATTCTGCTGAAATTGCTGAAGCATGAATTTTAATGGAAGGGTAAGAAAGGCCATTGTGGAGCATTTCTGCCAAGTATTCCAGGATATGTGCCATGCTCATCACTGTCACATCTAGGCCCTTTGCGGTGCTCCAAGTGTGGAATCTTTTCCATTTTGCTGAGTATGCCTTTTTCGTGGAAGGTCTGCGAGTTTCCATGATGATATCCTTCACTCTCTTGGAGAGCTTTTCCTGGTGAGGAGTCAAGGTATTCTCCAGGCTGTCAGCTGCAGGGTTTTCAGGCTGGAGTGCAGAGTTTTGTAATTGTGCTGTGTCAGAAGAAGTGACCATTGTGGTAGAGCCACAGTTTCGTGTGTGACATGCTCCGTAACAGTTCGTACCTATGCTGCCTTGGCCAGTCCGGAACTATTAGAATCACTTTTGGCTGCTCTGTCCTGATTTTCAGTAAGACCTTGGTCATTAGTGGAAGAGGTGGAAATGCATACACTGTTAGAGTATTCCAGCTGAAAGAGAGGGCGTCCACTTTCCATGCTTGTGGGTGGTATGTCCTTGAGCAGAATTTCTTCAGCTGATGATTGAGGTGGGAGGCAAAAAGATCTATGTCCGGCCTCCCCCATGATTGTGTTATCTGAAGGAAGATGTCTGGGTGCAGCATCCATTCGTGTGGATCCATGGTGTTTCTGCTTAGGCTGTCCGCCAGTATATTGTCTTTTCCTGGCACAAACTGGGATTGCAGCTCTATATTGAGTTTTAGGGAAAGTTCCCAAAGATTCACTGCTAGCCTGCAAAGAGTGTAGGAATGGGTACCTCCTTGCTTGTTTATGTACCACATGACTGTGGTATTGTCTGTCCTTATTAGCAGGTGGCCTTGATGTAGAAAGTGCTTGAAGGCCTCGATTGCATGCATCACTGCCAGCATTTCCTTTTGGTTCATGTGCATGCGCAATTCTTTCTGAGACTATAGTCCTTGGATGCATCTGTCCTCCATATGTGCTCCCCATCCATGGTCTGAAGCGTCCGAGGTAATGGTTTGGCTGGTTACTGGTTTGCTGAAAGGCAGACCCCTGTTTGACTGGCTTGCTTGGGCCCACCACAGGAATTCCTTTTGAAGGCATGGAATGAGTGGTATCAAAGCTTCTAGGCTGTGATTGTGCTGAGACCATAAACTCCTTAGGTACCATTGCAGCTTTCTCATATGCAGCCTTGCTTGTGGAATCAGAAGAATGCATGATGCCATGTAACCCAGGGCCTGCAGGATTTTCCTTGCAGTCATCTGAGTTTGTTCTGTCAGATTTTTGAAGTAATCCGGTAGTTGTCTTTGTTTTTCTTCTGTGAGAAAAGCCATTTGGGTGGTTGTATCCAGTTCCGCACCCAGAAAAGTTATTCTTTGGGATGGCACAAGTCTTGATTTGTGATTGTTGACTGTGTATCCCAAGGCCTACAGCAGGCGGATGGCATAATTCAAATGTTTTACTAAAGTTTGTTGGCTGTCCGCTTGTATAAGGCAGTCGTCCAGATACGGGTATATTTGAATCCCCTGAAGTCTGCAGTGTGCAATTACTGATGCCAGGCATTTCGTGAATACTCTGGGCGCAGTAGATAAGCCAAAGGGCAATGCTGAGAATTGATAATGCTCGGAACCTGCAAGAAATCTGAGGTGTCTTCTGCAACTTTGACTGATAGGGACATGCAGGTATGCCTCCTTGAGGTCTAGAGTTACCAGCCAAGACCCCTTGCCCAGCATGGGAAGGAGTTGCTGTAAGGTCAGCATTTTGAATTTTGGCACAATGAGATAAGTGTTCAGTGCGGACAAGTCGAGAATAGGCCTCCATTGTTTTTCTTTTCTTGGGACAAGGAATAGTCTGGAATAAAATCCTTGGCCTTGTTCTGCGAGAGGAACCTTTTCTATAGCTTTCATTTGCAATAGGTTGGCAATTTGTTCTAAAGCCTCTGCCCTTTGATTTGGTGGCAGATTTGGCATTCCTTTTCTTTCTGGTAATGTATGGAAATGGAACCTGTATCCTTTGTCTATTATTTGCAATGTCCATTTGTCCCTTGTAATACTGTGCCAATTTCTTGAGAATAAAGATAACTTTCCGCCCAAAGGTGCTTCTAATTGAGCCCTGGTCGGCAGGGTCAAGGTGAAGTCATTGAGTCTGTCCTTGTGCAGCAGCTGTTGGTCCTGCACTACCTCTCTGGTTAGGAGGCTGCCATTGATGTCCTCTGTAGGAGCCTCTAGCTTGCCCTCTACCTCTGGCACGCCTGTTCTTGCCTCTTTGAAATCTCTCTTCTGGAAAGGACCAATTCTTAGAAGGCCAATTTCTGCTTAATCTTGGTGGTTGGACCTGGAGGAAATCTTTGACTGTTTGTACAGATTTAGTCTTTTCCTCAAATTTCTTTAACACCTCCTGAGCAGTGGAGCCAAATAACTTTTGCTTTTCCAGTGGAGCATCCAGAAGCTTAGCCTTAACATGATCTGGCAGAGATTGTTCCTTCAGCAAAGCATGTCTACGTATGACTGCACCTGTCATTGCTGACCTACATGAAGCTTCCAATGCATCATAACCACACTGCAAGAAATGGTTGCTAACCTGTTGTGAGTTATGTACCAGATCCTGAAGTGACTTGTGATCTAGGGGTTCAGGTGAAGACAGTTTTTTCTGCAATTCATCCAACAAAGACTCAGAATACACATCATCAATGACACTTAAAACAGGAGGAATAGCCAAGGGTCTATGCTGAGGTAAATGAAGAAAAGTCCTTAATCTCTTCCTGGAATTGGAGAATTCCTGGCCCTGCCACTGGAAATGCTCTCTCATGGAGTGAAGGGTCTCCCCAAAGGACAGCTCTTCAGGAGGGGAGGCAGAGGGAATAGATTCCTCTGCATCAGAATCCTCGTGAGCGTAAAGGCCTCCTCCTGGTAGTCCGATAGAGCAGAGCCATCAGAGGCCTCATCAGAGGACTGTGGATCAGCGGGCTCAACCCTGGGCCTTTTGTCTAGAGGAGGTTGAGAGCCCCTGTCCGGGTGAGGCTGAGAGCCCCTAATTAAGGAAATAAGGTCCTCAGCCAAACTTAATATCTGTGAACCTGTAGTGGATCCCTGAGGAATAGTCTTGGGAGGCAGAGATTTTTGTTGTTTAGCAGCTTTAGCCCTAGTGAATGCTTTTATGGACATGGATGCAGGGGGCCTGGCTGCTCCACGTGCTGGTGTAGTTTTGTCTAGGGGAATGGAGTTGGTAGTTTCCTGAACACCGATTTCCGAGGGTAAATCTATAACCGACTCAGAAGAGGCCTCCGGGGCCGAGGTTGTCGGTTGTGCGATTTCCGCGGTCGGAAGTACCAAGGACTCGGTTTCAGCCGAAACCGAGACACTCACGGTGGGCCTAGGCGTGGTTTCAGCCGGAACCACGGTCCGCGTGTGTTGGTCCTTGTCCTTCCGTTTTTTGGTTAACTGAGAAGTCGGAGTCTCCGACGGCATAATATAAGAGAAACTAGCCCCAAAAAATTCCTCTGCAAACTCCGACCGACGCCTAGGAGTGCGTCGATTAAAGGAGGCACAGGCAGTACAGGCTGAGACGTCGTGGTCTGGGCCTAGGCAGGGGAGGCAGTAGGAATGGAAATCCTTATGAGGTATTTGTTTCCCACAAGTCAAGCAATTATTAACTTTAAGCGTTTGATCTGACATCGGCTGAGGCAAGAAAGAGTCCCCAACGGGGTACTTAGCTTTTTGAAGTCTTCGGTAGCTGAAGTTACAGGAGCTGGCCGACCGGCACTTGCGAACTGCTTCTGCTTCGGGCACCACGCGGCAAGAAAGACTGAGGAAGATGGCGTCGGCTGATACTTTTATACCCCAGGCGCTCTGACGTCGGGGAAAGGGCGACAACAGCCAACGCCGGACCCAGACTTTGGAATCTGGCCGACCAAAGGGCTGCCTGAGGCAGGACAACCCATATGTGAGGACTGCAGATGCATCCTTGAAGGACATCAAGGTGTGTATCATACATTCATAGGAGATTAGTACAGTAATGACTCGAGCCCTTACAGACTTAGCCAGTGTTACCCACATTTTACCCAATTTTTCTCCCTGGAGGAAAGATAACAAGGGTCACCAAGTGGGATTTTGACAATTTTTACAGACTGCCTCTGTCCATAAGGGACATGGGCACCACCCCAGGAGTGAATTTGCAATTTTCCATTTATTGATCCAAATTATATTTGAAGACGGTCAGGGAAGGGCTTTGCTTCACGTGAATAGGAAGCTTTTGCCACATTAAGGGGCAATCTCTGGGACACACATTTGTCTCTCCGGCATAATCTATTGATGTCAGAGATCAGGTTTAGATCCTTGCAGCGGGTAAACCTCCTGCAGTTAGTTTTGTGAAAATGCAACATTTTCATCAGGGCTGGGTCAGAGACTACTTTGTATGTCACGCATAGATCACCCCGTAGTAACTAGTAGGAAACTGAATACAGTAATAGGACTTTTAATCAGTCCAGATGTGACATGTTAGTTATATCCTGTATTTTTATTGGTAAGAAACCTCTAAGGAAGCTCCAGCTGTTGCAGGTGCTTGGCAAGGTACATGCCAAAGGGTACACTGTACTTGATTATTGGCCTGATGAGGGCTGAACACAGTGGTACTACGACATCCTTAGATCTGGATGCCATGCCCTTTCTTATAAGCTGAGCCATATACAGGTATTTCCTCACCAGCACAGGCACATGGTGGTCAAAGTTCAGATTTGTATCTATCCGAGTACCCAAATCTCTTGTCACTGGGTCCACTCTTGGGGTGGGGTGGGGTGCTATCAATGATGTAATTTGCAGGTATATTTGATTTTCCAGAGAATATTATTTTGCACTTCTTAAGAGCATTATTTTGCACTTCTTCGCATTTAGTTTGAGGGCATGGTTCTGACACCAATCAGTAGTCTGTGTTTGTCCTTTCTGTAGGATATCAAAATTGTTTGGGGAGTCAATAATTGCCCCCAACTTGCAGCCATCAGCAAACTTGGTCAGCCAATGGCCATCTACATTTGCCTTAACATCTGAGGAGTATATCTGAAACAGGAGAAGGCCCAGTACTGAGCCCTGTGGTACTCCACTGGTGATTGGCTTCTCACTGCATGTGGATTTCCCTACTCTAGCAACATGTGTTCTACCAGTGAGCCATTAGGCTATCCATCCGGTGATGTACAGATTTATGCCCAATTTTCTGAGTTTATCTATAATAACCAAGTGAGATGCCTTGGCCAGGTCAAGGTAGGAGGTATCCACTGACTTACTCTCATCCATGACCATGGTGACCTTCTCAAAGAAGTCCACCAGAGTGAGCAGGCAGGACCTACCCCTTGGCAAAGCCAAACTGGGTCGAGTCTAGAGTATGGAGATTTCTTATGTCATTATTAATAAGGTCTTTGACAATCCTTTCCATAGGGTTGCACATGAGGCTAGTCAGACTTATGGGCTGGTAATTTCCTGGGTGCACTGATGGTTCTCTTGTGCAAAGAGATGACTGTTGCTGTCCTCCACTCTACTGGATTAAAATCTGTATGAAAACTGTGGTTAAACAGAGATCCGAGTGGGTCTGCTAAATCACATTTCAAACTACTTAACAGCCATCCTGGGATTCCATCAGGTCCATTGATGCTGTGTTTCTAGCTTTGGGCAGCACAGTGACAACTTGTTCTTTTGTTTTAACAGGCAAAGGAATGGTAGGGGGTATTGTTTGGGGAGTGGCAGGAGGTGATGAGGGGTGAAATCTGAGCTGACTTTACCGCCCAGCAGGTCTGCTATTTCTTCTGGATGAGTATAGGTAGTGTCATCTACAGCCAACTCAGCACACTGTTGAGTGTTTCCCTTAAGAATTTGGACATAACTAAAAATATTGTGTGGTTATCCTTTGCTTGGGAGGCTATTTTGGTCTCATATTTAGCTTTTGAAGACCTGACTAATTCCCTGATTTGTCTGTTGAGACTGAGGGACATTTTTTCTCTGTTGGGTACCTGCCTTCTTATTTCTAGACAGGAATTTCTTCCTTCTGTTGTATAGTCTATTTATGCCAGAGGTTCAGCAGGGTGACTTGTTTTTCCGGCTAGACCTGGGTTTACTTTGGTCAGGTACTGCCATTTCTATGCAGTTAATTAAGTGGTTATGCAGGGCATTCATGTACAGTTCTGCACAGGCCTCCATGTTTTGGGGGCTAGGGGGAGCTTTAAAATTACCTATGCTATCACTTAACAGAAGGTAATTTGTCTTGGAAAATTTCTTTAGGGATTTAGGGTTTTCTGGCGGTTCTCCCATTACATTTATTTCAAATAAGACCGATTTATGATCCGGTTTTAACAATGAGGACATTACGCTGTGTGCGAGTTCTATGTCAAGGATATTTGAGCCTCTAGTGGGAATGCAGACACCAGCTGTTTCAGAGTATTTGCATCGACAAAGTCCAAGAATCTCTGGGCTTCCATGTTACTGGTCATACATGTTTCTAAGGTTATGGAGGGATAGTTAAAATCACCCATGAGTAGTGCTGGGCTGAATGGTAAGTGATTCTATTAAATTCAGTTATGTAGAATGTTTTTCATGGTTCATGGTTTGGAACCAGTAGCTAGTGATGATATGGCAGGGGATTTTGCCTATGGTCAGTTGGACATGGAGTAGCTCAAGTAAGTCATCCTGCTTGACTGACTAATCTTGAGGTGTGATTTTGTTTTTTTTTTATGTAAACTGAAACACTTTCTCTTTTCATTTTTTCTGAATGTGTGATAGGCATTGTAGCCTTGTACTGCCATGGTGCTTCCCTCAGCCTTGAAGCACATCTCTGTAATTGCACAGCTGTCAACATTCTCCAGCATGAGGAGAGCTTCCATGGAGTACAGTTTCTTGTTATGACACCTAGCACTGAGCAATAGTACCTTCAGTTAGGCATTAGAAGAATTTGTTATACTGGTAGGTGTGTTGGTTTGGCACTGCTTAAAAAAAGGCACTATGGGGGGTTGGCTGATGGAGACAGGTGTAGACCATCTCTGGCAAAGCAGCACATTCTATCAATCATATTTTCCAGGCAGACAAATACTGGCTCCATGACACCAGACAAATCATGAAGTCAATCATTTTCCATTTGTATTGTGGTATCATTCCTGGTAAGGGTAGAATGTTGCTCACTGAGATACTTATACCTGCTTGGGAGAAATTCAGGGAGGCCCATCATGTCTATTTTCATATAGTCCAGGGAGGAATGTCTCATGTCATTCACACCCACATAGACTATGACCAAGTCATACTGGTACTTGTGACTGAGTGACATGACTGCCTGCATGATCTGGCAAATCCTGGACCCTGACAGACAACTGACTGTAACCCTCTCTTTATCCAGTCTGGTGAGGGGGATATTCATGTGCATCATGATGGAGTCTCCTATGCCCAAGATGTTTGACAGGTTTGAATGTGTGGTGTTTCACCTTAGGAGCTTGGTTGTGAACACACTGTGATGTGTATTTTTATGTATAGGTGGGTTTGCATGTGATTTTTGATGGCAGTGTACAGGCGGCCTCTGAGGTTCTGGTAAGTTACTTGTGAGTACCTCTACATATGTGGGTTTATGTGTTGAGATCTTGTTTTGGGAGGAAAATGATGTGCATGTGCTGTCAACCTGTTTATCATTTCATTTGTTAGTATGTGAGAGTCAGGTCTCAATTTTCATAGTCTAACTATATCTCTACCATACAGTGACTGTTTCAGGATTAAGTGGTTGTCAGTACACATGACACTATTGCTACATTGACTTCAGGATGCCCATACCCACCAGGCTAGCCACAAAGATAGCAGGAAAGCTGTTGGACATGCTCCACTTAAAGAAATCCCAATCCCTCAGAGCCGCACGCTCCAGGGATCTAAACCTTGTCATCACAATGAACAAAACATGCTGAAGGGATAGGCTCCTGACCCAGAGACTCTACATACTCTGGAATAGACTGCCCATACATATCAAGCAGAGCGCCTCCTTGGCCTTCTTCAAAAGGAACCTTGATGATTGGATGGGAGATAGGAAATTCACCCCGGAGATCAGTCGCTCTGCTAGACAGGGGTCCAGGGAAGTAAATATTGTGGGAAGAAATATCCAAGGAATTGTTATGGCTAGACTTGGCTTGTATAGGCCCTAGGGCCGATAGCCTAGTACCAACCTATGAAAGTGCCTATCCATGATTTCATGTTTTTTTACTATGGATATAACTAGGGAGAAGAGTGGGTACATTTGATTGGACTGGGATGACAGCACATGGACAAAGAATGGGCGCTATACTCAGTGACAGCTGCAGCTATCCAACAAGGTGATGCTGCTCTGAGTGTAACTCAGATGCTCCTAGAGCAGGGGAAGGTTGCAGAGATAGTTATTCTAAGGGAAATGTTAACTTGAAACTGTTTGCGTCTATACACGACACTGCTAACTGCCAATGCGCTGAGAGCAGCCTAGCACAAACACTGAGCATATATAGTGTTTTACAACAGTAAGGCCTACAAGCCAATCAGAAAAAACACACTTGTATAGGCCCTAGGGCCGATAGCCTAGTACCAACCTATGAAAGTGCCTATCCATGATTTCATGTTTTTTTACTATGGATATAACTAGGGAGAAGAGTGGGTACATTTGATTGGACTGGGATGACAGCACATGGACAAAGAATGGGCGCTATACTCAGTGACAGCTGCAGCTATCCAACAAGGTGATGCTGCTCTGAGTGTAACTCAGATGCTCCTAGAGCAGGGGAAGGTTGCAGAGATAGTTATTCTAAGGGAAATGTTAACTTGAAACTGTTTGCGTCTATACACGACACTGCTAACTGCCAATGCGCTGAGAGCAGCCTAGCACAAACACTGAGCATATATAGTGTTTTACAACAGTAAGGCCTACAAGCCAATCAGAAAAAACACACAAAAAGCTTTCAGCCAGCAGCCTGCAACTCAGATAGGTTTGCTACAGTGCACTTCTGTCACAGGAGTGCAGGCAGAAAACCCTCAATGTAAAAAAACTGGTTTTAAAGCTCAGGGAAATCACCCAATCTAGATACTAGAGTCATGTAAAACTACCAGACACTGTAATTAAGTACTACAGCAGCTGTGGAAACAGTTCAGCTTTGAAACATTACTAAAGTGTGAAAAATCAACAAAAAGTACAGTTGTGTACACTTACCATAAATGTAGATGTTCAAGTGTATTTACTGTTGCAGCCCTGGTTTCCCTCCCTCCTGCCCCCAACTGCTTTTGGCTATACCTCTACTTTCCTTTACTATGCTTAAAAGCCTTTTTGGTGTATTCGCTTTTTTGTTAGAGGTATACCTTTGTGGTTTTATGTTTAATTGCTTCCCATTGGGGGGCACCTGACATCTGGGGCAAGAAAAACTGATGTAATGGTGTCGGCTGCATGTTTTATACCCCTGACAACCAGATGTCATGGAAGAAGGGACAGCAACCGACACAAGACCCAAGACTTTGTTAATCAGGCTGACTGAGGGCAATCTGCCAGCAGATTACCCAAATGTAATGACTGCAACAGTGAAACACGAAGAACATCAGGTTCTTGTGAAAGACAGTAAAAATAATCAGCAGACATGCAAAATGATACTTATTGTCATTCTTTTAGCAGCAGATGGTTTTTGATGCAGCAGATTCTCTGTAGCTCTCAGGTGAAGTAGCCAAACTAAGATCAGTTTTATGGAACTGAGCCTCAGTGATACTTTAAGAGGCACGTGTACCAAGTAATGTCAAAGGAGAAGTGTCATACAACAAACACTACTCGTGTATAGGTGTGAATGCTTTAAAAGGACCCCATATAAAAATGTTACCTTACATCAATTCAACTACTAATAGGCAAGCTACAGTTTACCAAAATTACTTGTTGCATGAGCGTCAGCAGTTTTGGCAGCAAAGCACTTGAAACATTTTAGATACCGACTCATTCTGTGTATACTGCCATTAGGTATTTTACATGTTAAGGAGCTTCACTAGTGAAAAAAAATAAAGTTATGTACTCACCATAACGTTCCATGTGAGTTGTTCATCTCGCCTTCATTCTTACAGATGGGTTCAGAGGCGATCCTCGGCTCTGAGTCGGCCTACTAGAAAGCTCAAGGTCTTCAGACAGCTTGAGGCCAAGTCCTTATCCCATGATGCACCTTGAGTTACCTCAGATCTTGTTTGCTGCGTCTAATAATACCATGTGCCATTCTATTACTCTAGGAGAAAACTCATAGAAAGACTGAGCAACCAGGATAAAAACTAGTATCTCGGTCCTCGAAAAACCCTGGAGGGGGTTGGAGGGTGGGAAGTAAGAATGAAGGTGAGATGAACAAATCATATGGAACCTTATGGTGAGCACATAACTTCTTTATGTGAAGTTGTTCTATCTCATCATTCATTCTTCCAGATGGGTAGCATCCCAAGCACCATCTTTCTCGGGTGGCTCATGGGAGTATGTTTTTCAGGACAGTAGAACCAAAGGAGGCCCTGTCCCTGGAGGCCTTGTCAACTTTGTAATGACTGATAAAGGTATGAGGTCTTGACCAAGTGGCTGCTGCACAAATGTTGTCTATAGGAATCCTAGCAGAAAAGGCAGAAGATGTGGACACTGCTCTGGTAGAATGTGCCTTAATTTTGTGCTGCAAGGGTAAGTTGGCAGCTGAATAAGTGAAGGTGACACAATTAGATAACCATCTAGGTAGTGTTGTTTTTGCCACTACCATACCTTTCCTAGAATATGAAAAGGAAACGAAAAGTTGCTCTGATTTTCTGAACTCTTTTGTTCTATCCAGGTAAAATCTGAGCTGTCTATGAACATCAAGTTTGTGCAGCATATACTCTAAGTTGTTGGTGTGTTTGGGGAAGAAGACTGGTAACTCTATAATCTGGTTGAGGTTAGCTTCAGTACAAACTTTAGGTAAAAAATGAAGGATTTGTTCGTGAGGACACTGTCAGCATGGAAAATCAACTAAGGAGGCTTTATGGAAAAGGCTTGTAGCTCTGATACTCTATGGGCAGACGTGATGGCTACTAAAAAAATATTCTTCCAAGACAAATAATTTCAAATCACATGAGGAAGCTGGCTCGAAAAGTGGGAGAATAATGCGTGAAAGCATAAAATTTAGGTTCCATGAGGTATAAGCAGATTTCATAGGTGGTCTGAGATGGAAGGTCCCTTTGATAAAAGCTTTGGATAGCTTGTGTGACATTATGTTCAATCCTTCAAAGTCAAGGTGAAAATTAGAGATGGCGGCAAGCTGTACCCAAACTGTAGCTGCCGCAGCTCCTTTACTGAAAAGCAGTCAAAAATTCTAATATTGAGGAAATGGTGGCTTGATAGGGATCAATGTAATTTTGAGAAGCCCATACAGAAAATTTTCTCCATTTGCCAAGGTATAATTTTCTAGTAGAGGACTTATGAGACAATATCAAAATATGCTGGGTTTTGTTTGAGAGGTTATGGAACCTGGCTATGTTGGGAATTGGAGCAGCCAAGCTGTCAATTTCAGGGAGTGAAGAGAGGGATGAAAAGCCCCCGACGAATGCATCAGAAGGTCTGGAACTGGGTCCAGAATCCAAGGCTCTTCCAACAGATGAAGTCGAAGGAAGGGGAACTAAATCTGATGAGGCCAATGAGAGGCTATTAGAATGATGGTCCTTCCCAGGGCTTTTGCTTTCTGTAATACTTTGGGTATCAAGGGAATTGGTGGGAATGCATAGAGGAGACCCAGAGGTCAATCGTGTATAAGTGCATCCCTTGGGGCTTCTCCCAGAGGGGGCATCAGGGCAAAATAGCTTCTGCATTTTGTGTTCATGTGGGAGGCAAAAAGGTCGCAGCAAGACTGGCCCCACCTGTGGAATATTCTCTCCACTATGTCTTTTTTGAGGGACCACTTGTGAGGCAACAAAACTGCTCTGCTCAGTTTGCCTGCAATCACACTGTATTTCCCCTGGATATCTGTTGAAAGAGCTGGGTGGATGTAGCCCACTCCCATACTTTTAGAGCCTTGCGACAAAGGGGCTAGGGACCTGGTTCCTCCTTGTTTGTTCAAATACCAGACCACTGACATGTTGTTCGTCAGAATTGCCATTGTCCCCAGAGGGAGAGAGTCCTGAAAACACTGCAACGCCAAAAGTACCGCTCTCATCTCCAGGACACTGACATGCAGATGTGTCTCTTGTTCGGTCCACGTGCCTTGGGCTGTTCTTCCCTGAAAATGCACCCCCACCCTATCAGGAAAGCGTCCGCGGTCACTGTGGCCACTGGTGAGGGTAGGATAAAAGGATGACCTATCTTTACAAGATGAGAGGTCAACCACCACCGAAGATCCTTTTTGCATGTATTTGTGACAATTATGAGATGAGACATTGGGAGTTCTTGATAAGACCATTGAGTGAACAGTAGCCATTGTAGAATTCACATGTGCATGTGACCCAGTGCTATCGCTATTACTGCAGCTGCCATCATGCCTAACAACTTTATCACTTCTGATGCTGGAGCCTTGTCTTTGGATATGAAGTTCCGAACCTGCTGACAAAGTAGTAAAACTCTTTCTGCTGGAAGTTTTAAAGTGGTGGTGGTGGTGTCCAATTCTGCTCCGATAAAAACGATATGTTGCGATGGCGACAAGGCAGATTTTTCTGAATTTACAGTAATGCCCAGATGATTGCAAAGGGTAAGAGTGGTGTCCCTGGCTTGTATTAGCTGATGCCTGGTGGTGGAATCCTAAATGCCTCAGGTGAGCCATGACTACTGCCATACATTTGGTGAACACTCTGGGGGCTGTAGTGAGACCAAAGGGCAGGGCTCGAAACTGGTAATGATTGGCTCCCAGCTGGAAGCACAGATGATCCCTGGATGGTCTGGCCATTTTTATATGGTAGTTCACATCCTATAGAGCAAGCACAACAAATTGTCTTTCCCTAAGAAGGGAAGTATCGACTGAAGCTTGACCATCTGGAACTTCTCCTCGTTGACAGATCTGTTTAGTCTGCTGAGGTCCAAAATAGGTCTCCAGTCCCCTGTCTTTTCTGGAACTAAAAAGAATATTGAGTAAGTTCCGGATCCTGTCTAGTCTGCTGGTACTGGTTGCATGACTCTTTCTTAGCAATGTTTGGACCACTACTATTGCTTGTTCCCTGTAACTGGGTGGAACGTCCAGGATTTTTATTGTCAATGGAGGGAGAGTGGCAAAAGGAATGAAATATCCTCTGGGAACTATACTTTGTACCCAGCTGTTTGATATTTTGAGCCAGGCATCTGGATACAAAGATAAGCGACCCTCGACTGCCTCCAGACAGTTGGGCCTCCTTTCAGGAGCGCTGGTAGGGCTTCCCAAAAAACTATCTCTGTCTCCCTTGTTTTGCGGACCCCTCTGCCGTGAGGGCTGCATCTTCCATTATTGCCCCCCTCCTCTGCCCCTAGAGGGGGTTCGGCACGTGTGTCCAGAAAGGCTCCATGGGCTTTTTGGAACCACATTTTTCCTCTCTTTTGACCCTTGGGGTAGGGTCTGGTAGGGGTGGAAAAATGGATTCTGACGGCAGAGTTTTTCCTTCCTGCTTACACCTGGTCAAAGTTTCCTTAACTTTTGGTCCGAAAAGGGATGAGCCATCAAAAGGGAAGTTGACAAAGGATGACTTAAAGGGCTCCACGAAGGAACACAAGCACATCCAGGAATGTCTCTTGAGAGCAATTCCTGTACCCGCTGCCCTACTCGTTCCATCAGCTGCATATGAAATGAGATGTACGGACGAGTTCACTATGGAACTGAGGGTAGCAAGCTGGGAGGCAACTTTGTCTGAAGCTCCTGCAGCTACTGTACCCTGAAGAGTATCTCCAAGCTCTTTAAGGTCTCTTTGCAGTCTCGTAAAATGTGTGAGACAGTGCAATGAACATATGGCAAAAGTTGCTGAACTGTACATGCACTTCCCATATCTATCCATGATCCCGGAGTCTCTGTTAGGAGGATGGATAGAGGAAGAAGTTTCTGACATCTCCTTTTGTGGCCGCCAACACCACCATGGCATCAGCTGGCACTCCCTTGGTGAGGAAAGACTTGTCCTGACGGGCATAAATACATTTATTGGGACTCCTAGAGACAGGTTCTGTGGTGTCTGAAGACTCCCACGCCCTTTGTGAGACCAGCTCCATGAGCTCATCGAAGGGCGGAGACACCCAAGAAGTGGAGGGTTGAGACCCGAAAGCCTTCAGGAGAAAGTACAGTTTTGTACCCACCATAAATGTAGATGTTCGAGTGTATACCCTGCTGCAGTCATCACACTTGGGTTATCTTGTTGTCAGGCGGTCCCGCAGTCGGCCTGAATTCCAAAGTCTTGGTCCGGCGTCGGTTGCTATCGCATCTTCTGACGTCAGTGCGCCAGGGGTATATAAGAGGTATCCAACACCATTTTCTTCAGTTTTTCTTGCCCCAGATGTCAGGTGACCCCCCAAAAGATGGTCAGTAGATAGTAGCAATAATAAAAGCTTAGCACAAACAAAACATCCCTCCAGCTATAAGCAAATACATCACAAAGGTTGTATCAGATTTTAAGGTATTGAAAGGTTTTAGTTAGGTCAGAGGGGATGGAGGGAGGATAACCTGGTTTGCAGCAGGGTATATACTCGAACATCTACATTTATGGTAGGTACAAAACTGTACTATGTTCATTGTGTTACCCTGCTGCAGTCATCACACTTGGGTAGAATCCCAAAGCTAAGGAAGGGAGGTGGAGTCAAACAGGGTTAGAGGAGGTTAGAAGGCCCTGCAAAATGCAGTGGAGAAGCCAGCTCTAGTCTTAGAGTAAAGTGGTAAGTGATCGTGTTTGGTGAAGGTGTGCGCTGAACTCCAAGTTGCAGCTTCCAGAATATCCTTGGTTGGCACCCCCCTGAAGAAGGCTGTAGATGTAGCTGCTGCCCTGGTGGAGTGGGGCCTTATGCTAGCAGGAACTGGTTTTCCATGATGGGTGTAGCAAAAATGTATGCAATGTCCTATCCATTTGGAAATGGTCTGTTTTGAGATAGCCTTTCCTTGTGATGCTGTAGCTTAGGATACAAAAAGTTGGTCAGATTTTCTGAAAGCCTTAGTTTTATCCAAGTAGTAACGTAGTTGCCTGTGAATGTCCAAGGAATGCAGGAGTCTTTCTCCTTTGTTCTGTGGATTTGGAAAGAAGGTGGGTAAGTGGATGGTTTGATTTAGAGCCACACTGGATACCACCTTTGGCATAAAGGAGGGGTTAGTTCGTAGAGAAACTCTGTCTTGATGAAAAATGAGGAAAGGCTCTACTGCCATTAGTGCCTGTAGCTCCGAGACTCTCCTGGCTGAAGTAATTGCTAGCTGCAGGGCAGTCTTCCATGATATAAACTTTAAGTCAGCTGAGAAAGCCAACTCAAAAGGTGGCAGCGTAAGTTTTTCCAGAACAAAATTTAGGTCCTAAGTTGGTGTTGGCGCTCTCCTGGGAGGCCTAATGTTTTTTGCCCCTCTGAGATACTGCCTTAGAAGTGGATGTGAAAATAAGGGAGGATCTGTGTTGTAGTGAGCTGAAAAAACCGAGGCGTGGATTTTAATAGATGAAAAAGAAAGTCCTCTGTGTAACATCTCAGCTAAATATTGTAGAATCTGAGGCATGTCCGGCTGAAGGGTATTTTGGCCTTTAGCTTGGTTCCAGGCGCAAAATCTTTTCCATTTGTCTGAGTTGGCTTTTCTGGTGCTGGGCCTCCTAGCCTCCAGAATGACATCCATAACAGCTTGTGAAAGAGGGGTTGGATGGTTGCTTAGGTGATGTGCCATGCAGCCAAATTTAAGGTTTTGAGCTAGCTGTGTAGAATCTGACTGCCTTGCTGTGTGAATAGATGAGGAATTTGTGGTAAAATCCATGGTGGGTCCTGGGCCATTTTCCTTAGTAGTGGGTACCAGTGCTGGCGTGGCCAGTCCGGGGCAATGAGTATCATTCGAGGTCTCTCCATCCTGACTTTCAGCAGGACCTTTGTGAGAAGGGGCAATGGAGGAAAGGCATATACTGTCAGCATTTTCCAACTGAATGAGAGTGCATCCACTTTCCAAGCTTGATGGTGAAATGTCCTTGTGCAAAATATTGAAAGCTGATGGTTTTGGGGGTTGGCAAACAGGTCTATGTCTGTGCGCCCCCATTTTTGAGTTATCATTGCAAATACTTGTGGATCCAGTTTCCACTCATGGGGATCCATGATGTTTCTGCTTAGGTCGTCTGCCAATGTGTTCTTTTTTCCTGGCAGGAATTGAGCTTGTAATTGAACTTGGTAAGCCAGTGCTGTGTTCCACAAGGTCATTGCTTGCCTGCATAGAGGGTAGGAGTGTGTACCCCCTTGTTTATGTACCACATTACTGTGGTGTTGTCTGTCCTTATTATAAGTTGTACTGGATGTAAGAGGTCCTTGAAGGCTGTCAGAGCATTCTGTACAGCTAGCATTTCTTTTTGATTGATGTGCAGATTCCTTTGATCTGCAGTCCATATGCCTTGAACGCACCATCCTGCCATGTGCCCCCCCCCCAGGCATAGTCCGATGCATCTGTTGTCATAGTTTGCCTGGCTGGGGGTAAGGTGAAAGGCTGACCCTTGTTGAGGTGACATGCCTGTGACCACCATAGAAACTCCTGTTGAAGGCAGGGAATGAGAGGTATCATTGTTTCCAAGTTGTGGCTGTGTTGAGTCCATACACTTTTCAGGTACCATTGTAATTTCCTCATATGCAGTTTTGCAAATGGTATTAATAATATGCAAGTTGCCATGAAGCCCAAGGCCTGCAGAATTTTTCTTGCAGGGAGTTGGGTCTTTGTTGCCATTATTTTGAAGTACTGAGTTAGTTGTAGTTGTTTGTCTGGCATCAGATAAGCCATCTGGGCCGTTGTATTCAAGCTGGCACCCAGGAATGTCATATTTTATGAGGGCACTAGTTTTGATTTCTTTTCATTTACTGTGTACCCTAGGCAACTTAGTAGGTGT